>NC_056733.1:890455273-890540273 GCF_019279795.1 Protopterus annectens | reverse complement strand
GTATATATATATATATATGTACATATATATACATACACACACATTTTAGATATTCATATAAAGTTTTGTATATATATATATATATATATATATATATATATATATATATATATATTTTTTTTTTTTTTTTAAATATTAGTTTACTAGCACCTGTTTAAGAATTTTAAATGTCTAAGCTATATAATACACCTCGGGGTTATGTTTGATACATTTCTATTTTGAAGTTGAATTTACTGTGTTTTTAAATTATACTTAAGTCATGAACTAATCAAAACATTCAGTAAAGGGATCATGGGGATATAGAAGGAAATTAAAAGTTGGTGATTGATTTTTACATCTGAGGAAGTCTTGTTTGACAAATGCTGTGGGGAGTGTTGGGTTTATGTAACTATTGAATAAACGGATGTTTTCGAGCTATTGCCTGAATTTGTGACTTAGACAGCCTCCTGCTGGTGTCTGTGTTTGTTGCTGTGTTTTAACATTGCTACTTCGCATGGATTGAAGCCTTGTATAGCATAACTAGTTTGAAATGTGTATAAAAGTGCTTAGTGTGTATTACTGTGCATTTATTCCAGAGTCTGTGTGCAAAGTGCTACTATTTTGTGAAATGGTCAAATACAGGCATTTCTAAAATGTTCTTGTGCATGGGTGTGTCTTCGCAGGGTGCTGCAGTTGGAGCGTTTCTTGCACTGTACAGAGTATTTGGCAAAATGAAACAATTTTGTGAAATTTCATTGTGCTGTATACTATTTGCAAAGTGCAGTTTAGAAGCGTTTCCCACTCTGAGCTTCTGCCCATTTCATTCGTAAAATTTAATTACTTTGAAACAGTTTATTCGCAAATTGCAATTACTTCGAAATAGGTTATTCGTAAAGTACAGCTGCTTTGAAATATTTCTTAACCTCTGCTTCTATTGCCCAGTTTATTTGCACTGTGCAGTTATTGGAGAGGTTTCTTAACATGATAAATAATGTACAGTTAAATAATTTCAAGATAAAATACTCGTACAGTAAAATTTCAAGAAAGTGACTTTTACAGGAAAGTGATTTGAGTGTTAGTGCCCAGGAGACCTATTTAGTAAAGTTCAGTTATACAGCGGCTTATTGTGCTATTGCAAGTACTGGCATAAATTTCATGCACATCTATGTTTGTGTACAAATGTAGGTTTTTGCATATTTGCAAAAGTCTTCACTAAAATGTTAATATGGCAGACTGATTTCACAAGCCACAACCACTTTTACTTGAATCAGAATATTGCATAGAATTGGATAATATTTGATTGAGTATGATGTATTTATGCAAGCAGCTTACCCTCATATAGATGTATGCACCAGGGCATTCATTTTGCTAAACCTAGCAGGGTCAGAGGCCATTGAAAGGGAGCGCTCATTTATATATGCACCAGCAATGTATGAAGATGAATGAGAATCTCGTATTTTGCAACCTGAATCAAGGGAAGACCCAGTGTGTGTAAAGTGCAAAGTCAGAGAAATGTGAATCACCAGACTAATGTTACATTAGAGAGGCATTTGTTATACATGAGAGATCAGAAGCAAGGGGAAACTATTGCGGCTTACGTTACTGAACTAAAATAAGGCTAAAACATGTAAGTTAGATTTAAAGGATGAGTTAATAAAGGACAAACTCGTGTGTGCTATTAATGCTGTTGTGAGAAGGATTTTACTTCATGACAGTAGTTTGATGCTGAGCAAAGTCTTTGAGATTTGTCAGATCCATGAAGTTAAAGGTCACACAAGTATGCTTAGTGATAAGAGCATGGTTTCAACAGGGTCAAGAGCCAATAAGGACTGCATGCAGCATGTTACAGGCAAAAGCAGGCCTAAGCACATGGTAGCAGCAGCCCCTGTGGGACTTCCAGGTAAAACCCACAGTCTTTCTCATAGGATCATAGGAGATTACTAGGTTAATAGCTCTGTGGCCCTTACAAGCCTAGCCAAGAATTTATCCCCAAAAGAGAAACCTGTCAGCACCTGTCACCCCTGCCAATGAGGGACACAGGTTGAACCCCTAGGACAAATTTGTGGTTGCCAATCCACTCAAGGTTGCGCTCGAAGAGGGTCAGCAACATAGTTTTGACATGTATGGGGAGTCTATTCCAGCAATGGCGTAGCCTCTGGGAGACACCTGTCTCTGCAGCAGGTTTTGTTAATGTCCCATATTAGATTTAAGCCTTTTGGGTACTATGCAAGGAGTTAGACTTACAGATATGGTGCACCTGTAGTAGAGCATGGTCTGAGATCGCCTTGTAGGCGAGAAGACTGATCACCTTTGAGCAATCTGTATGATGCAGAGTGATTTGAGCCTGTCCACATAGGACAGGTGTTGGAGGACATGGATTTTCTTTGAGGTATTTCTGTGGCCTTTCCAGTTGATGCAGATGTTTGGAGAGGTACATACCAAACTGGGCATTGTACTCCATTATTGGCCTAATGAGGGAAGAGTACAAAGGTAACATTTTTTTCTGGATGCAAGCCCTGTACTTGTCAGATGAACCAAGTAAAATACTTTTCTGACTGCTGTCACTACATAATGGTCAAATGTGAGATTGTCGTCAACTTGTGTACCCAGGTCTCACCACAGGTTGTGCTCTTAGGGGGTTGCTGCTAATGTGGTAATTAGTAGGGTCTGTGTTTTTGAGGAATGGTGTAGTACATTTTTTGCATTTAACTTAAGAGCATGACTTTGGCACCAATCATTTGTCGCTGGGACTCAAAGTAGGTTATTGTTTGGGGAGTCACTGTCAGCACCCAACTTAGTCTGCAAACCTGGTCAGCCACAGGCCTTTTATCTTTGCTTGGACCTCTGAGAAGTAGATGCCAAACAGTAGGGGTCCCAGGAAAAATCCCTGGGGACACCACTAGTGACAGGTTTGCTGGCACCTATTTTGATCTTGTGGATCCTATCCTTGAGGTAGTTGGCCACGCACCTGATGAGATAGGGATTTACACCAAGTTCTCAACTTTTCGATGATGCCCAAGTGGGGGTTTGTGTCAGTCTTTGGCCAAGTCGAGGTAAGCTGTATGTACGGGCATTCCCTCATCCACTTCCTTGGTGACAGTCTCAAAAGTCAACCAGGTTCAACAGGCAAGATCTGCCCTTGACTAATCCGAGCTTGGTGGGGTAAAGTGCTTGGAAATTGCTTTTGTCCTTGTTTGAGGTACATAATACACTCCATGGCCTTACAGATCAGACTTGTCAAGCTAATGGGATGATAGTTTCCAGGGTCAGTAGTAGTGGCACCACCTTTGTGCGAAGGGATGACAATGACTACGTCATTCCCGTCATATATACATAATACACTCCATGGCCTTACAGATCAGACTTGTCAAGCTAATGGGATGATAGTTTCCAGGGTCAGTAGTAGTGGCACCACCTTTGTGCGAAGGGATGACAATGACTACGTCATTCCCGCTGGAATGAAGCCTGTATTTAGGCTATGGTTGAATAAGGTGCTCAATGGCGAGAGTAGTTCTTGCTGCAGATGTTGCAGAATGCAGCCTGAGATACTGTCAGGTCCCAATGAAGCTGTGATAAGTTGTCCATCTCGCCTTCATTCTTGCTGTTTGGGTTCTGAGCCGATCCTTGGCACTGACTCCACCATCTTCTTTAGCTCGAGAGCTGTTTACTGGCTCGAGGCTACCCCTTATCCCAGAATGCCCAGTGTCAGCTACCCAGATCTCGTTTGCCGCTTCAGCTGCAAGGTTGCTTCGTTACTGGCTCAGGCTTAGTATATTTTTTTCTAATTGTTTGTTCTTAAAAATTTGTCAAGATTTTTATCAAGTTTTTGTCTAGATATATTATTTTATCCCTTATCAGTTTCTTGTGTGTTGTAGCTTTGTTGGCCGTCGCTCCATAACTCGCAGGGCTTCTGTTTCCCCTGAACTTATTTAAATTAGAGAGTCCCCCCCCCCCCCTTAGGACAGCCGTTTAAATTAGAGGCTCTCCTTTCTGTTCCTTAACTGCAAAAAAAAAAACTGTTTCTTAGTTTTGTAGTATAGCATTTTCTTATTGTTGTGGTTAGGAAAATGTCTAAAGATACCAAGGTGTCTGGCTTCAAAAAGTGTGACTCATGCTGTCCGAAAATGTCTGACAGATGGGCACACTAGTTGTGTATATTGTTTGGGTGCTGTTCACCTGCAGGACTTCAGTTCTGTATGTCACGCTTTTTAGTTCAAAGGTCTTGTAGGAGCACAAAAACAAATTAATCCTTCTGGGATTATTGAAGCCTCAGGATTCTCCGGCTGAAAGTATTCAGCCAGCAAAATCCCCTAAGTCTGTCAAGCAGTCTCCTCCACCTTCAGAGCAGACTCCTTTACTTGACCAACAAAGAGCCGGCACCGACAAGGCAACTCCTCTGTCGGTTCCATCTGTTATTTCGGAGCCATCTCGGAGCCGTAAGAGACTGAGGTCTCCATCCTTGGAGTCCATCCACTCGGCACCTCAGTCACCCTTGTTAGAGTGAACGTAGCCATCATTCTTCCCACTCCTCTCGATCCTCTAGATTATCGGATCATGATGTGGGGAGAGTAGTAAGTAGGTTGCTTAAGTCACAGGCACTGGCAAAATTACTGTCCAGCCCACCTCAACAGGTATCTGCTCAGCCTCTATTTCTCTTCCTCCTCCGACTACATTTAGCTCAGGGCCGGAGACCATGGATCTGCAAGTAGTAGAACCATCGGCGCTGATCATCTCTCCTTTGGTTCCAACGTCTGCTCAGATTACCTAGATTGTACCTTCTATCGAGGGATCTGGGTACCAGGGCGCTCTCGGCTCCAAGGGGGGGGGGAGTGGCATCAGACCCTTGTCCGACCCCGTTCTCCTTCCTCTGAGCTTTGGTGCAGGTGAGCTTGGCTCCAACATCTGCCTCTGAGCCGTCACCTTCGACGTGGAGAAGGACTCATGTTTCACTGGAGCTTTCTCTGCCTAGAGTTCGGGATGCCTTCGAGGTCATGCGGAGTGTGCTGTCCCCCGAAACAGCTCTACTACCAGGTCCATCAGCTCCTCCCCCAGTGGTCTGTTCCAACCTCTACTTCTCCAGACCCCAAGCATAGGGAACCTATGCCCCAGGACACCCCATTGGGTGATCCCTCCTCTTCCGAAGCCTCCCCTGATCACTCGGAAGAACCTCCCCGGAAGAAGTGCTGGAGGAAGCACACAGACTCCACTGAGTCTGTCACCTCAGATACAGACATGGATTAATCGGAAGGGTCCCCAAGGTCCCCCTCTGAAGATTCCTTTTTGGAAATCCTTGAAATGCTTAGAGGAGGGACTGGACTTCCCTAGTTCCTACCGAGGAAGTCTGTATACCTGAACACATTTGGTTCCCGACCTTCCACCTCCTGGGTATCTCCTTTCAATTCACTTCTGTCTGTAGTGGCTTGAAAGGCTTGGTCAGCTCCAGATTCTGTGGACCTACTCCGAGGAGACCAAACAAATTTATTATAGCCCCCAGGACAAAAAATTCCTCTCCAAAGGTGTGCCCATTGATGCCATGGTGGTAGCAGCAGCCACCAAGAAAGAGTTGGCAGAAACCTGTTCATCCTCCAAACAGAGTCTTGGATGATGGACAGATATGGAAAGTGCATGTTTGCTTCAGCGACCTTTTCAAAAAGGTCCCTGAACTATCTGCCATTTTACATGTCTTCAAAGGGATCTCCTGAAAGAGCTTTGAGAATACCCTTCAAGATCCTACAGCTGAGGGAGTACCAGCCAAATTAGCTTCTCAACTTGTGACTCTTAATTCCATAGTTAACTCCTCCATGAGGCTGATTTCTTATGCAGCCGATGGAGTGAGCAGAGCCGCAGGGACAGGTGTGGCTCTCAGGAGACATGCTTGGATGCAGCTGTGTCAGTTTGCAGAACCCTTTCGAGCTTCCTTCACCAATACTCCCTTTGATGGCTCCTTTCTCTTTGGGCCTCAGGTGAAAGAAACGACCAGGTGTGAGCAGGAAAGCAAGACTCTCTCTGCCGTGGGAGTCCGTTTTTCCACCCCTTCCAGACCTTATCCCAAGGGTCAGAAGAGCGGAAAGATGTGGTTCCGAAAATCCCAGGGACCCTTGCTGACCCATGTGATTTTTCCCCCAGGGGCAAGGGGGAAACAACAATAACGGACGCCCTCGTGGCAGTGGGGGACTGCAAAATCAGTGCGACAGAGAAACCTCTGCCAAGCCCTTCCAGCATCCCTGAAGGGTTGCCTGACTGCTCACCTCTGGAGGCAGTCAGGCGAAGATTTTTGCTGTACCCAAAAGCCTGGCAAAATGTAACGAGATAGATTGGTAGTATCCATTATATCCAGAGGTTACAAAATTCCCTTCCATCAATCCCCCATAGAATAAAAAAAAAAGCCCATCCCAGATGTCCCACCCAATCTAAGGGATCAAGCAGTCACAGAAATTTCAAGACTGCTAGAAAAAGAGCCATTGAAGTCCCCGCTGACCAACTAGGATCCGGAACTGAAGATTCTTTTTAGTACCAAAAAAGACAGGGGACTGGAGACCAATATTGGATCTCAGCAGATGAACAAATCTGTACAAAAGTTCTGGATGGTGACACTGCAGTCCATTTTCCCTTTTCTTGGTCAGGACAATTGGATGTGCTCGATGGATCTTCAGGACGCGTACTACCATATCAAGATGGAAAAGACTCTCCAGGAGATTTCTTCGCTTCCGTGTAGGGGCCAGTCATTACCATTTCAGAGTTCTGCCCTTTGGTCTCGCCTCATCCCCCAAGATGTTCACCAAGTGTATGGCAGTAGTCACTGCTCACTTGAGGTGTCAAGGATTCCAGGTGTTTCCCTATCTAGACGACTGGCTCCTGACTGCCACTAAGCTTCAACTCTTACAGGCACGGGATTATACAATCGCATCATGCACTCAACTAGGCATTACAGTAATTTTCAAAAAATCTGCCTTGTTGCCCCTGTCAGTCTCACTTACATAGGAGCAGAATTAAACACTAGAAATGTTTGCAAGATTACCACAGGAAAGAGTTTCCACTATTCGTCAAGTGTTAATTCTAATGCAGAGCAAAAGGATTCAAGTCATATATGTCCTCCAAGCTGTAGGCTCCATGGCAGCTGCCATTCTTGTCCCATTAGTGTGCTTCCACATGAGAATCCTTCAGTGGATTCTTTTCACGCAGTGGTCTTTCCAGGAGCTACCCATGTTTCACATGATCCTGATCACAGAAACATGCAAAAAGCACCTTTCTTGGTGGATGGTCTCCCCACTAGTAATTCAGGGCAGACCTTTCATACAACCCCATCCGGTAGCTGCAGTGACCATGGACGCCTCCCTGATAGGGTTGGGGGGGGACATTATCTAGGCAGGACAATCCAAGGCACTTGGCAACCTCGCGAGTACCATCTGCATATCAGTGTCCTAGAAATGAGAGCGGTGCTCCTAGCGTTGCATGCCCTTCAAGACTCCCTTCCGGGACCATTGCAATCCAAACTGACAACATGTCAGTGGTGTGGTACATCAACAAACAGGGCAGGACCAGGTCTTTACCCCTTGTGTTGAGAAGCATTCAGACTGTGGCAATGGGCGATTACCTCCCAACGTTTTCTGATAGCAACGCACATCCCTGGGAAATCTGACGTCATAGCGGACAGGCTCAGCAGAGCTATCCTCATGCCCCACGAGTGGTCTCTGAATCAGGAAGGTGTGGATCTTATCTTCCGCAAATGGGGACAGCCTTGCTGCAACCTATTTGCCACTCCTCTCAGCAACAAATGCAGCAGCTACTTCTCCCTACTTCCTCTTCAAGGTCGTATCCCCAGAGATGCTCTAGTCCATGATTGGCCTAGGGGACTCCTTTACGCTTTTCCCCTAATACCAAGACTCGTACACAAAGCAAAATCGTTGGGTTGCAAAATGATCCTCATTGCCCCACATTGGCCTTGACAGATATGGTTCCTGATGTTCATGTTTCACTGTTGCAGTCATTACACTTGGGTTATCCTGCTGGCAGGCTACCCTCAGTTGGCCTGAATTCCAAAGTCCTGGTCCAACGTCTGTTGCGGTCACCTCTTCCCTGACGATGTAAACCACCAACGACCAGCAAAAAACGATGGTGAACACGCAGTAATGAAGAAATAATGATTTATAATTCCTTCAAATCCAGACCGGTTATGGCTATTCAGCCTTTATCAATGAATACAATAAAGTTTTTTTTTGAATGAAATGAAGCAGCCTGCATTTATACTAGTCTCTGATTACCTGGAAGCAATATTACAGCACCACCCAGTGGCTGTTCCATTCTTGATTAAAGCATATGACCAGTGACATAAAAATGCCAGAGGTATAGATATTAAGTCATGTTTTTAAAGATAAAAATCAAAGCTCTGGAAGTAAGCCATTATATGACATACATATTACAAGGTAATAGACCAATACCATAGTCACTGTTTGTGAATGCATATCAGTGTAAAAAAGCAGAAAATATATACCACTAGTATATATATATATATATATATATTTTGAAGGGTGATAACCACAAGTTCAAAAGAACTGAATAATAATGACCCAAGTACTGATCATATAATATATTACAAAATAAGGCAAAAAGAGTATAGTGGCCTCATTCTCAGCTATATTATAGATTATAATAAATTGAAATAATATGTTTGTAGATAATACAAGTTCAACATTGTAATTGTGTAATACTCTGTTAAACACCAACATACCGGATACGAATACCAAACAATTCATATACACATTCGTATCCTGAACAATTTTTTATCATGCTTTATAGAGTATAATATGAGCGTTGGTAGGCCTAACCACCATTGAATGGTTCGTACTAATTCTGAATCTATATGAATGTTTGTTGTAACCATGATTATGAAATCCTCCAGTGTTCAGTGAAACTCAGATGGTCATTCAGACCTGGGGGGAATAAACATCCAAGGTTGGTTATCCAGTATTGTTCCTTGTGGTTTAAAATGGTGTGCAAACCCTGTTGGTTGTTCCTATCTCCCTGAATTTTGTCAATGATCATGAACATAAACTGGGCATTGGGATGTTGTATCGTGTGTCTGTATAAAGCATTTGTTTCTTTTTTGTTCCTCATGTCACTACGATGTTCTGTCATCCTTATTCTGAGAGACCTAGAGGTTTGACCAACATAAAAAGCTTTACATTGGCAGGTAGCTAAGTAAATAATCCATGTACTGCTGCAATTACCAAACACCCTGGTTTTAAATACCCGATTGGTGTTGGCACTGGTGAATTCTTTTAGTGTACTAACTTGTAAACAGGAGCAGCAGTGACCACATGGAAATGTACCAATTAGTTTATCACCACTGATAGTGGTCTGATGATATATCGCACCTCCCCTTCTCTATTTTTGTAATGTGAAAATAGCCCTCCCAAATTCTTGCCTCTTCTGTATGACATTTGACATTGAGGGCCTAGTATTGACCTTAGTGTCATTAGCCAAAAGAATTTTCCAGTTGCAATTAAGTATATCCCTGACAGTAGGTTGGTTCCTGCCATATGTGGTGACAAATCTCAAGATAGAATCCTGATGAGCATGCTCTGATTTTTTGTATTGTAACAATGTTCTCCTGTCTAAGGTTTTGCTCCATGAACTAGCTTTATATATATCTATGTCTCTATATCCTCTGTCTTTAAATCTATGGTATAAATCAAGTCTGGCATGTTCAAATTCATCATGAGATGAACAAATGCGTCTGATATGCATAAATTGAGACTTGGGGATGTTGCGGATGTTGTGGTTCGGGTGCATACTGGAGGCGTGCAGCAAGGTATTATATTGAGGGTGTTTTCTAAATGTTTTGGTACTTAGTGTAATCATCTTCGTTACGGTAAACAGTAACATCAAAAAGTCTATGGTACTCCTGTTACATGTAACCGTAAACTCAATACCCCAAATGTTACCATTCAGGTACTCCAGATTTACATGGTGGAAATTGATATCTGGCGACGATATTTGGATAATTGCTGGATGGTGTGGATGACGGATGAAGCATATCTAAAGGAATTTATGGAGTACCTGAATGGTAATATTTGGGGTATTGAGTTTACGGTTACATGTAACAGGAGTACCATAGACTTTTTGGATGTTACTCTTTAGCGTAACGCAGATGATGCTTTAAGTACCAAAACATTTAGAAAATACCCTCAATACAATACCTTAATACACGCCTCCAGTATGCACCCAAACCACTCCATCCGCAACATCCCTAAGTCTCAATTTATGCATATCAGACGCATTTGTTCATCTCATGATGAATTTGAACATGCCAGACTTGATTTATACCATAGATTTCAGGACAGAGGATATAGACATAGATATATATCAAGCTAGTTCATGGAGCAAAACCTTAGACAGAACATTGTTACAATACAAAAAATCAGAGCATGCTCATCAGGATTCTATCTTGAGATTTGTCACCACATATGGCAGGAACCAACCTATTGTCAGGGATATACTCAATTGCAACTGGAAAATTCTTTTGGCTAATGACACTTTAAAGTCAATACTAGGCCCTCAATGTCAAATGTCATACAGAAGAGGCAAGAATTTGGGAGGGCTATTTTCACATTACAAAAAACAGAGAAGGGGGAGGTGCGATATATCATCAGACCACTATCAGGGGTGATAAACTAATTGGTACTTTTTCCATGTGGTCACTGCTGCTCCTGTTTACAAGTTAGTACACTAAAAGAATTCACCAGTGCCAACACCAATCGGGTATTTAAAACCAGGGTGTTTGGTAATTGCAGCAGTACATGGATTATTTACTTGGCTACCTACCAATGTAAAGCTTTTTATGTTGGTCAAACCTCTAGGTCTCTCAGAATAAGGATGACAGAACATCGTAGTGACATGAGGAACAAAAAAGAAACAAATGCTTTATACAGACACGATACAACATCCCAATGCCCAGTTTATGTTCATGATCATTGACAAAATTCAGGGAGGTAGGAACAACCAACAGGGTTGGCACACCATTTTAAACCACAAGGAACAATATTGGATAACCAACCTTGGATGTTTATTCCCCCCAGGTCGGAATGACCTTCTGTGAGTTTCACTGAACACTGGAGGATTTCATAATCATGGTTACAACAACAAACATTCATATAGATTCAGAATTAGTACGAACCATTCAATGGTGGTTAGGCCTACCAACGCTCATATTATACTCTATAAAGCATGATAAAAATTGTTCAGGATACGAATATGTATATGAATGGTTTGATATTCATATCCGGTATGTTGGTGTTTAACATGGAGTATTATACAATTACAATGTTGAACTTGTATTATCTACAAGCATATTATTTCAATTTATTATAATCTATAATATAGCTGAGAATGAGGCCATTACTCTTTTTGCCTTATTTTGTAATATATTATATGATCAGTACTTGGGTCATTATTATTCAGTTCTTTTGAACTTGTGGTTATCACCCTTCAAAATATATGTATACTAGTGGTATATATTTTCTGCTTTTTTACACTGATATGCATTCACAAATTGTGACTATGGTATTGGTCTATTACCTTGTAATATGTATGTCATATAATGTCTTACTTCCAGAGCTTTGATTTTTATCTTTAAAAATATGACTTAATATCTATACCTCTGGCATTTTTATGTCACTGGTCATATGCTTTAATCAAGACTGGAACATGCACTTTGTTACTCCAGCCACTGGGTGGTGCTGTAATATTGCTTCCAGGTAATCCGAGACTAGTATAAATGCAGGCTGCTTCATTTCATTCAAAAAAACTTTATTGTATTCATTGATAAAGGCTGAATAGCCGAAACCGGTCTGGATTTGAAGGAATTATAAATAAATAATGATTTCTTCATTACTGTGTGTTCAGTATCGTTTTTTGCTGGTCGTTGGTGGTTTACATTGTTGGCTTGACCCTGCATGCCATCCTTGCGGAGCATATGGTTGTTTGCCTCTTCCCTGACATCAGTGCGCCAGGGGTATATAAGATGCAACTGAAGCCATTTTCTTCAGTCTTTCTTGCCACGCGGTGTCCGAAGCAAAAGCAGTTCGCAAGTGCCGGTCGTCCGACTCTTGATTTTAGAAATTGAATTTCAGAATCGAAGTCTTCAATAAAGTTAAGTACCCTGTTGGGGAAACTTTATCTTGCTCCAGACCAATGTCAGTAAAAGTCAACAATTGTATTCCTTGTGGAAAGCAAATACCTCACAAGGATTTTCACTCTTACTGTATTCCTTGCCTAGGCCCTGACCACGATGTTGCTAGTTGTCGGTTTTGTGCTAGATTCAACCAACGCACTATTAAGCATCTGATTTTGCTTTACATTACTTTGGCCGAAGATTTAACTACATAATGCCTTCGGAACAACCGACCAGAATTCATAAACGCAAAGACAAAGAAAAGGACAGGCATCCGAGGTCCAAAACCGACGACGAAGCCTCTTCTAGGCCAGTCGCCGGATCGCCGGTTCTCAGTGAGGTGCTTTCGCAGCCCCTGACACCCACTACCTCAAAGCCACAGGCCACCACAGACTCTTACGTGGAGACTAGGCCTCTGGTAACTCAAGGTATTGGGCCTATGGAAACTATTCCCTCAGATGGGTCCGGAGCCGCTGAGCAGGCATCTGAGGGTGTTTTCAGACCTTCACAACTTACTATCAAGTCCACTTCAGCAGCCAAGGCAAAGTCTAAAACACCATTAAAGACAAAGAAACAAGTACAGCATTCTCCTGGACCGTCATCCATGCCAAAGAAACGTGCTTAAAATGGCCGAGGACCTAATTACTTTGATCAGGGGTTCCCATCCCCTACCTGATAAAAGGCCTAGGCAAGATACTGACTAGGACTCCTCTGACCAGGTTTCTATTTCCTCTGATTCCTCTTCAGAACAGGGATATTCTCTTCCTCCCTATGAGGACTCTGATGCTGAAGAAATCCATCCCTTCAGCCTCTCCTCGTGAGGATTACTCTCTTGGGGAAACCCTGCACACAGTGACGGAGCATTTCCATTGGGAAAGCCAGGATTATTCAGAATCCCAGAAAAGGATCAGAGACTTTTTTATTGCCTCAGCACAGGCCCCTTGCTATATCCCCCTGTACTAGATATTGTTGTTTTTTCTGAATCCAGTTTGTCTCTAGATTCTTTACCCCCTGCACTAGTCAAGCCAGAT
Organism: Protopterus annectens; assembly: GCF_019279795.1. Lineage (NCBI taxonomy): Eukaryota > Metazoa > Chordata > Ceratodontiformes > Protopteridae > Protopterus > Protopterus annectens. The sequence continues at coordinate 890,527,091 of NC_056733.1, read as the reverse complement.
AGGTATTACAGGGTCTGAGATTCTCATAAATTTCTTTATAAACCCTGCTGCTGACCCAGAAACAATTTCTCAGGGTCCCAAAGGGGTCAAGGCTTCCACTGCAAAAAAAACTGTTCCCTCTGATAGGGATTCCAGAGCACTGGACAGATGGGGGAAAAAAGTTTACACTTCTTCTACTTTAGCTGTAAGGGCTTTAAACTGCCAGTTTCACATGCTTAAATATCAACAATATCTAATGTCTTTGCTAAAACAAAATGCTTACAAGCTCAGAAGGTCCTGACAATAAGGAAATGCAGGATTTATTGCATGTAGCTGAACAAGTGGGAAAGCATACTCTGCAATGTGGTTTTGATTCATTAGAGGCTTCTTGCAGAGCCACAGTTACAGGCTCCGTCATTCACAGGCATGCTTTGTTAAAAGAACAAAGTTTACCTGATCATGTTGAAGCAAAATTATTGCATGCTCCATTACAACATGATACTTTGGTGTTAAGGCAGAAGAGGTGTTAAAGAAAATGGAGGCTAAAGCAAAATCAGTGCAGACAGTAAATGATTTCTTACAGGTTCAGCCACCTAGATTTAGCAGGAACTGGCGTTCTAAAAATCGGTCCTTTCCAGTGTCAGGCCACAAAGAGGCAGATACAGACGCCCCAGAGGCAGATCTCCACCCCAAGGCTCATACACACCTAAACAATGGGGTGTTGCAGCCCCCAAAGGCGGAGAAGACAAATCACAACCTTATAGGAAACGGTCCCAATGACTTCCCTCTACAAAAGCCAAGCACTTACCTTATGACAGCACCCTTGGGGGGAAACTAGCTCTCTTCTCACAAAATTGGCACGTGATCACCCAGGACAAATGGGTACTGAATATTGTTTCTCAGGGTTACAGGTTCCACTTTCACACCCTCCCAAGGTCAAAAGGTATACCAGACCTGCCACAAAACCAATGGGCAGAGGCACAAAAACAAATTTCTGCACTCATGGACATGACAGCTATTCAAAAAGTACCACAGAAAGAACAGGGGCAAGGATTTTACTAGAGACTGGAGACCAGTACTGGACCTGTCGTTTCTAAATAATTTCCTGGATGTTCCAGAATTCAAAATGTTGACACTACAGCAACTTCTACCCATGCTGGGCAAGAAGGCTTGGCTAGTTACTTTGGACCTCAGAGGCATACCTGCATGTCCCAATCAGACAATATTGCAGAAGATACCTCAGATTCATAGCTGGCTCAATGCATTACCAATTCTCTGCACTGCCCTTTGGCTTATCTACTGCGCCCAGGGTCTTCACAAAATGCCTGGCACCAGTAATTGCATTTTGCAGACAAAAAGGAATTCAGATATATCCCTACTTGGACGACTGCCTTAATCAAGCAGAGAGCAAGGACTTTCTACTAAAGCATCTGGCGTTTGTAAAATAATTACTAATTTGCCTAGGGTACACAGTAAATGAAAAGAAATCAAAACTAGTGCCCTCAAGAGATAATATTCCTGGGTGCAAGCTTAAATACAACTGCCCAGATGGCTTATCTCATGCCAGACAAGCAAAGGCAACTGACTCATTACTTTCAAATGATGGCAACAAAGACCCAGCTACCTGCAAGAAAAATTCTGCAGGCTTTGGGCTTCATGGCATCTTTCATCCTGCTAATTCCATATGCAAGACTGCATATGAGGAAGCTACAATGGTACCTAAAAGGTGTTTGGACTCAACATTGCCACAGCCTGGAAACCATAACTCTTATTCCCTGCCTGCAACAGGAGATTCGATTTGTGGGCACTGGCCTGTCACCACAACAAGGGGCACCCTTTCACTTTATCCATAGCCAGGCAGACACTAACAGATGCATTGGATTATGCCTGGGGGGGCCCACATGGCAGGAAAATGTGTTCAGGACATGTGGCCCAAGGACCAAATGCATCTTTACATCCGAGATGCTAGCTGTACAGAATGCCCTGACAGCCTTCAAGGACCTACTACGTCCAGGATAACTATTACTAAAGATGGACAATACTACAGTTATGTGGTACATAATCAAGCAAAGGGGCACACATTCCTACCCCGTCTGCAGGCAAGCCATGACTTTGTGGAACACCGCACTGACCTACCACGTACATCTGCAGGCACAATTCCTGCCAGGAAAGAAAAATACTCTGGCAGATGAACTAAGCAGAAACCTCATGGACCCTCACGAGTGGAAACTAAATCCACCGGTCTTCAGCATAACAAAGAAATGGGGATGCCCAGACATAGATCTCTCTGCGTCCCCTCACAACTACCAACTACAGAGATTCTGCACTAGGACTTATCACTCAAAATCATGGAAAGTTGATGCTCTATCTTTCAGCTGGGAAACCCGAACAGTTTATGCCTTTCCACCCCTGCCTCTCCTTCCCAAGGTGCTCCTAAAAGTCAGACAAGAGAAGCCAGAAATTATTTTGATAGCCCCAGACTGGCCACGCCAGCACTGGTACACAATCCTAAAGAGCTTGTCTCAAGGCCCAGCCTGGATTTTACCTTTAATTCCTAATCTTCTGACTCAACAATCGGATCCTGCACAGCCAACTCAGAACCTTAAATCTGGCTGCATGGTGGATAATATAGCCACTCAGAACACCTCTCTCTAAAGCTGTTATGAATGTCATTTTGGAAGCCAGGAGGCCCAGCACCAGGAAATCTTGCGCAGAAAAATGGAAGAGATTCTGTGCTTGGAACCAGGCTCAAGGATTTGACCCACTTGTTCCAAATATTCCTCAGATTTTACAATACCTAACTGAGATGCTGGACAAAGGCCTATCCTCATCAATTAAGATCCATGCCTCTGCCATTTCAGCTAATTACAATACCGAACCTCCTATTTTCTCTCATCCACTGCTAAGACTACCTCAGAGGGGCAAAAAACATAAGACCCCCAAAAAGAGCACCGATACCTACATGGTACCTCAACTTTGTCTTAAAGCTCATACTACCTCCTTTTGAGCCAGCCAATACAGATGACATAAAATTCTTATGGAAAACTGCTCTGCTCGTACCAATAACTTCAAGAAGTCAAAGGCATTAATGGCAGTGGAACTTTTTATCATTTTTCATCCGGACAGGCTTTCTCTAAGGACAAACCCAACTTATGCCAAAGGTAGTATCCAGTGTGGCTCTTAACCAAACCATTCATTTGCCAACATTTTATCCAAATCCCCAGAATAAAGGGGAGAAACTTCTGCATTCTTTGGACATACCCAGGCAGCTACGCTTCTACTTGGACAAAACAAAAGCTTTCAGGAAAACTGATCAACTGTTTGTAGCATATGCTGCAGGATCACTGTTTCAAAATGGATAGGGCACTGTATTCGGTACTGCTACACACAGCATGGAAAATCAGTCCCTAATAACATTAGGCTTCATTCCACCAGGGCAACAGCCACTTCAGCAGCCTTTCTCAGAGGAGTACCTAACAAGGAAATTTTGGAGGCTGCAACTTGGAGTTCAGTGCACACCTTCAAGCATTACCACCTGCCTCTCTACTCTAAATCCAGAACAGGATTTCCCACTGCAGTTCTGCAGGGCCTCTTAGCCAATCCTAACTCTTTATAGACCAGCCACCCAAACTTAGCTTTAGGATTCAATCCAAGTGTGATGACTGCAGCAGTGTAACGCGATGAACATAGTACAGTTTTGTACCTACCATAATTGTAGATGTTCCGAGTGTTCACACTGCTGCAGTCCAGGTTACCCTCCCTCCATCCCCTCTGAACTAACTGGACTTATCTATACCCTTCTATCCTATACAACCTTTGGGGTGTATTTGCTGGTAACTGAAGGTATTTTTATTTTATATGTATATTTTTGATTAGCAATATGTATTGCCTACCCACTTGAGGGCACCTGACATCTGGGTCAAGAAAAACTGAAGAAAATGGTGTCAGATGCATCTTGTATATTTCTGGTGCACTGACATCAGGGAAGACGCGACAGCAACCGATGCCGGACCAAGACTTTGGAACTCTGGCCGACTGCAGGACCGCCTGCCGGCTGGCTGACCCAAGTGTGATGACTGCAGCAGTGTGAACACTTGAACATCTACTTTTGTGGTAGGTGCAAAACTGTACTTAAGGATCCACCTGACCACATCACTATCCATGTTAAAGTTGGTAAAAGAATGTGAATGCAAGGCAGCCTCTACTCCATTATGAGTAATCAGTGTCGTAGCTTTGAAGGTTTCTACGTAATGAGGAGATATAATGCTTCCTGCTCTTTTTTAAGAACTTCATTCTCTATTTCATACACCAAAGTGTATGGGTACTCCCTTGTAATACAGTTTCTAGTAAATTACATTCATCCATAAGGTCTTGGTCATATGAGACCATTCTGGTGGCTCTTAAATCTCTTGAGCCAGAGGATGGGCACTTGAGAAATGTAGAAACAAGTTAGAATATGTGGCTTTTCAGTAAATACGAAAGTAGCAACATTTTGTGTCCTTTTCACGCTAGGCTTGCCACCCCTCCGTTTTTTTTTCCGGACTATCAGGAAATCAACTGATTCTCCGGTAGTCCGGAAAACACTGTACAAACTCCGGTATTCTGTTTCAAAAAGGAAACGGACTATCTGAGTTTGTAAATCGGCTGATTTACTATGCTTTTTTTTACAGAAAAGCATAGCAAATCAGCCAAAAGCAGGCGGCGGGAACGAAAAAAGAGGGCGCTCCCGTTGAGTGATGCTGTTGTGACATCACAAAATAGGCGGTATGTTGGCGGGAGAGGGGGTGGGGTGGGCGGGGGTTACTGGTGACGCGAGGGGCGTGGCTTGGCTCCGGTTTTAGCCGTGAACAAAGGTGGCAACCCTATTTCACGCAAAACATCCAAATAAGAAATACTGCTGTAATTCATTTGAAGAGTGAAATCCAAAATCTGCTGTGATTTAAAATCAGCAAAAGTGAAGTGCGTCAGTACCAGACCAGATCAGAAATTATCCAAATATCGTGCAATGACTGACAAAATGAGCAAAAGGCTCAAGTACAAAGGACTTTGCTATTTTGCCATAACTATATTAGAATAAACTGAGCTGCAGTTTGTCCCCTTTGCAACACCTTTTGAAAGTATTTTCCATTGAACAAGGTGAAGTTATGTAACACCACTTCAAGTAGGACCTCTAGGGTATTAGTAGACCTGAACTTACTCCTTTTTCTTCCAAAATTCTCTAAATAGTCAGACCAATCTTGAGGGATCAGTGTATAAATCTTTGACATCTGTAGTGACCAGAATGTCTTCATTATGAAATTAGATAATCTTTAAAAATTTGCATGATTCTTAACATTTGTTCCTGTATGAGAATAGCCGTACGTACATAATCCACAAACTTAGCACAAGCTTTTGTAATAGCACCCCTGCTGTCTACTATTGGGCTCATCTGTGGGTTGTTCACATCCATGTGATTTTTTTGGAATACCAAATAGTGGGAGTAAGTGGGGAGGGGATGTTTAAAATCGAACTCTTTGGAAATGCTCCCCTCAATGAACAAATTAATATTCCTAATTCTTTTATAAGCTTGATTGACTGTTTAGAGAAACACATAAACACTGTTTTCTAACGTACATCTCATCCTTTGCTTGTCATCTTATCACCACCAAACCCCCCTCCCTTATCTGGCTTCATGAACCTCAAGCCTTAATATCGTACTTTCATTGCTTAAATTCCCTTTATCAACCGTTTGTCTCCTGACAGTTGATTTTCTAATGTCTAATTCACATATCCGGTAAAATTGTAAAGTAGGGTTTAGTGGAGGGATGAAGGTGCTCGAAATTTGCAAGGCATCAGAAACTGGTGTAAAATCCGTAAACTATGCCCTGAAGTTAAACTTCCTAACAACATTGCTCATCAATCAGTAAATGAGCAATATCAGCATGCCGTGAAGGAATAAACGTCATCCCTTTTGCTAGTAAATGACAAGAATCAAATGCAAATCCACTAAAATTGAAAATATGAAAGTCCTTCAGTATTAGAAGTTATTTCGCAGCTAAAAAAGCCACTGTTATCCACCAGGTCACCATTGTTAAAATTGGAAGTTCCCTATTAAAAAGGGCTAGGTCAGGGGGAGATGTGTACAGTTATTGTTCCATTGGTATTGCCTGTGGGGAGGGGGTCCTGTACCAGTCTGGGTCTGGTAAAAAATCTGTCCTGCTGATCATCGTGTTATACTGCTGCAGTCATCACACTTGGGGTATCCTGCTGTCAGGCGGTCCCGCAGTCGGCAGAATCCCTAAGTCTTGGCCCGGTGTCTTGTCGCTTCTTCCCTGACGTCAGTGCGACAGGGGTGTAAAAGAGGCAGCAGACGCCATTTTCTTCAGTCTTTCTTGCCGCGCGGTGCCCGAAGCAGAAGCAGTTCAAGTGCCGGTCGGCTAGCTCCTGAGATTTTCAAATGTAATTTCAGCCCGAATTCTTCTCTAAAGCTAAGTACCCCATTTGGGAAACTTTTCTTGCCGATGTCAGACAGTTAATTGCATTTCTTGTGGGAAGCAAATACCTCAAGGATTTTCATTCTTATTGTATTCCTTGCCTAGGCCCAGACCACAACGTCTCTGGTTGTCGTTTTTGTGCTAGGTTCAACAAACGTACAATCAAGCGTCGGGCAGAATTCACCCACATTATTTTGGCAGAAAATTTAACTATAGCATGTCGTTGGAGCAACCGACATCAGCAATGACAAAAAAACGCAAGGCCAGGCAACCAAGGCCAAGACCAGATACCAAGGCCTCAGCAAGGCCTGCCGCCGGTTCTCCGGTTTTCAGTGAGGTGCCTACGCAGCCCCTGACTTAGAAATTCTGACGGCCTCCCAGACCAAATCAGCTGGGCCTCAGGAGCCAGTTCCATCTCACCCCTCGGACACCAACCCTGACGGTGAACTGGAGATTTTGGACAGGCCTTCGGTTTCTGAAGGTGTCTTCAAACCGACAGCTATTTCTATTAAGTCTTATGCTAAACTTAAAGCCCCCTTAAAAGTTAGGAAACCAGGTCCACAGACCCCCCCCCCCCACACACACAGGCCCCTATGCCTAAAAAACAGATGCTCAAGATGGCTGAGGATTGAATTACCCTTATCAGGGGTTCCCAACCCCCTCCTGACAAAAGGCCTGGACTGGTGGAAGGTTATCCTTCCTCTGACCAAGCATCCATTTCCTCAGCTAACTCTGAGGACCAGGATTATTCTTTCCCTCCTTAGGAAGACTCAGATGCTGAAGAGTCCATTCCCTCTGTCCCCCCCCCCCTGAAGACTACTCTTTTGGGGAAACTTTACACACCATGAGGGAACACTTCCACTGGGAAGGCCAAGAGTACTCTGACTCTAAGAAAAGACTCTTCTTCCACAGCATAGACCCCTTGCAATTCATCCAGTTTTAGACATTTTGGATGATGTCTACACCGAATCTAGTCTAAACCCAGTCTCCTTACCTCCTGCGCCAGCTAAACCAGACAGATACTACCGAGTTTCTGATTCTCATAAATTTCTATACAATAGCCCTGTTGCAGACCCCAAAACCATTTCCCAGGGTCCCAAAGGGGTTAAGGTCTCTACTGCTTAGAATCCACTACCTTCTGAAAGAGGTTCCAGAGCATTAGAAAGATGGGGGAAGAAAGTGTATACGTCTGCCACTTTGGCCATGAGGGCCTTAAACTGCCAATTCCACATGCTAAAATGCCAGCAGTACTTGATTACACAGTTAAAGCAGAAAATGATTCCTCAGACAGATCATCCTGATTTCAAAGAGATGCAGGATTTGCTGCATGCAGCAGAACAGGTGGGAAAGCATACCTTAGTGTGGTTTTGATTCATTGGAAGCCTCATGTAGAGCAGCTGTCACAGGATCTGTAATTCGTAGACATGCTTGGCTAAAAGAGCAAGCCCTACCAGAACATGTCAAAGCAAAGTTATTGGATGCTCCATTGCAGAAAGATGTGTTTGGTGTCAAAGCATAGGAAGTCTTAAAGAAAATGGAAGAAAAGGCAAAATCTATGCAGACAAAGATTTTTTTACAGGTACAACCTCCTTGTTTCAGCAGAAACTGGCAATCATAAAACTGGTCCTTTCCTGCATCAGACAGACCCCAAAGGGGTAGGTACAGACGCCCAAGGGGCAGAGGCCAGCCACAAGGTTCTTTCAGGTCTAGACAATGGCATACAACAACTCAGAGGTGGAGACGAAAGATCTCAACCCTTCAGGAAACTAACACAATGACTTCCCTCTTCGCCTGCCAAGCAAAATTGCCCTGGCAGCACCTTTGGGAGGAAGACTGGCTCTGTTTCCACAAAATTGGCACATCATAAAGGACAAATGGGTTCTGGAATATTACCCGAGGCTACAGATTTCATTTTCACACTTTACCACGGATGAGAGGCATGTCAAATCTGCCTCCAAACCAATGGGCAGAGGCACAAACGCAAATTTCAGCTCTCATGGATATGAAAGCAATTCAAAAGGTACCTACAAAGGAGCAAGATCAAGGTTTTTACTCAAGACTATTTCTAGTACCAAGAAAGGACAAAGCCTGGAGACCCATTTTAGACCTCTCAATTCTAAACACATACCTGGAGGTACCCAAATTCAAAATGCTCACACTACAGCAGCTTCTTCCCATGCTGGGCAAGGAGTCTTGGCTGGTAACGTTGGACCTCAGAGGCATACGTGCATGTCCCTATCAGACAAGATTGCAGAAGATACCTCAGATTTATGGCAGGTACAACACATTATCAATTCTCTGCATTGCCCTTTGGCTTATCTACTGCACCCAGAGTATTTACGAAATGCCTGGCATCAGTAATTGCATACTGCCGACAACGAGGAATACAAATTTATCCATATCTGGACTGCCTGATCCAAGTGGACAACAAGGACATTCTATTACAGCATCTGGCATTTGTAACAAAGCTGCTAAGTTGCCTTGGGTACACAGTAAACAAAGTCAAAGCTAATATCCTCACAACAGATAATATTCCTGGGTGCCAGCTTAAATACAACGGCCCAGATGGCTTACCTCATGCCAGACAAACAAAAACTGACTCAATATTTTAAAAAGATGGCAACTTTTACCCAGCTCACTGCAAGGAAAATCCTGCAGGCATTGGGGTTCATGGCATCCTGTATTCAACTAGTTCCATATGCAAAGCTGCATATGAGGAAATTACAATGGTACCTGAAAAGTGCATGGGCTCAACACAGGCACAGCCTCGAAACAAGTATACCTCTCATTCCTTGCCTTCAAAATGAGTTCCTGTGGTGGGCTCAAGCATGTCAAATAAACAAGGGTCTTCCTTTTGTCTTACCTCCAGCAAACCAAACTGACATTCTTCAGACTACGCCTGGGGAGCACACATGTCAGGGCAGTGCATACAGGGCAAATGGTCTGCAAAACAAATGCATCTACACATCAACCAAAAGGAGATGCTAGCTGTGCAAAATGCACTGACAGCCTTCAAGGACCTCTTGCATCCAGGACAACTACTAAGGACAGAACACCACAGTTATGTGGTACATAAACAGGGAGGAGCACACTCCTACCCTTTATGCAGACAGGCAATGACCTTGTGGAACAGCATTGACTTGCCAAGTACTACTGCAAGCACAATTCCTGCCAGGAAAGGAAAACATATTGGCAGACGAATTAAGCAGAAATATGGCAGATCCGCACGAGTGGAGACTACACCCACAAGTATTTTCAAGGATAACTCAAAGGTGGGGACGCCCAGACATGGATCTAGTTGCCTCCCCCAACAATTGCCAACGACAGAAATTTTGCACAAGGACTTATCGTTCCCTAGCCTGGAAAGTGGATGCCCTATCATTCAGTTGGACAGCATTGACAGTCTGTGCCTTTCCACCACTACCTCTATTGACCAAGGTATAACAAAGTCAGATCAGAGGGACCACAAATGATCCTCATTGCTCCGGACTGGCCACGTCAGCACTGGTACCCATTACTAAGTAACTTGACTCGCAGCCCTCCATGGATCTTACCTCAATTCCCACTTCTGTTGACTCCGCAAAACTCTCAGATCCTTCACAGTCAGCTCAGGACTTTAAATTTAGCTGCATGGAGAATACCTTGAATTATCAATCAACACTTCTCTCAAAGGATGTCCTGAATGTCATTTTGGAGGCCAGGAGGCCCAGTACCAGAAAAACTTACTCAGATAAATGGAAAAGATTTTGTGCATGGCACCAGGCTAAAGACCAAAATCCTGGGATACCAAACATTCCTGAAATACTGCAATACTTAACTGAGATGCTACACACAGGCCTTTCTTTCTCATCCATTAAGATCCATGCTTCAGCCATTTCAGCTCAATATAATACGGATCCTCCCATTTTTTCACACCCTTTACTAAGGCAGTTTCTCAGAGGGGCTAAGAATATAAGACCCCCAGAAAACCCCCAATGCCAGCTTGGGACCTCAACTTCATTTTAGAAAAATTAACACTGCCTCCTTTCGAACCAGCCTTCTCAGCAGAACTACAATACTTGTCATGGAAAACAGCTGTGTTGCTGGCTATCACCTCAGCACGCAGGGTCTCAGAACTACAGGCACTCATGGCAGTGGAACCTTTCATCATTTTCCATCAGGACAGAGTCTCTTTACGAACTAACCCTAACTTTATGCCAAAGGTAGTATCTAGTGTGGCTTTGAATCAGACCATTCATGTACCCACCTTTTATCCAAACCCCAAGAATAAAGGAGAAAAACTCCTTCACTCTTTGGACATTCACAGACAGCTACGTTACTATTTGGATAAGACAAATACCTTCAGAAAAACTGACCAACTCTTTGTATCCTATGCTGCAGGTTCACAAGGAAAGGCTATTTCAAAATAGACCATCTCCAAATGGATAGCACATTGTATCCTCTTTTGCTATTCGCACCATGGGAAAGCAGTGCCTGTTAATAGGTCCCATTCTACCAGGGCTACAGCAGCCTTTCTTAGGGGGGGTTCCAACCAAGGACATTCTGGAGGCAGCTACTTGGAGTTCAGTGCACACCTTTACCAAGCACTACCACCTTCCATTATACTCAAACCAGAGCTGGTTTTGCCACTGCAGTTCTGCAGGGCATCCTAGCTTCGCCTAACCCAGTTTAGTACCAGCCACCCATCCATAGCTTTGGGATTCAACCCAAGTGTGATGACTCCAGCAGTATAACACAATGAACCTAGTACAGTTTTGTACCTACCATAAATGTAGATGTTCGAGTGTATATACTGCTGCAGTCCAGGTTATCCTCCCACCATCCCCTCTACATACCAGGGTGTTACTTATAACTCCATGTACGTCAATCAGTTGGATACATGTCTATGGTGTATTTGCCAACAGCTAGTACTATTGTTTATCTACTAAGGTATTTTTGCATAGTTATTTGGATTGCCTTCCTAGTTGGGGGCACCTGGCATCTGGGGCAAGAAAAACTGAAGAAAATGGCGTCTGCTGCCTCTTTTATACCCCTGTCGCACTGACGTCAGGGAAGAAGCGACGACAACCGACGTCAGACCAAGACTTTGGGATTCTGCCGACTGCGGGACCGCCTGACGGCAGGATAACCCAAGTGTGATGACTGCAGCAGTATATACACTCTAACATCTACATTTATGGTAGGTACAAAACTGTACTTTTCCCTGCACCTGATCGGATTGTTGCTTGTGCTTTAGTCTCTGACCATCTGAGGGTAGAAAAATCACCATTTTTATGGTAATGGTTACCAGATAACAGATCTGTTGTAGATTTCACTACTAGAGGCTTGTACCGCAACATGTCCAGCATTCAAGTCCTGTGTAGGAGGCAAAAAAGATTTAGATCTCCAAACTTGAGAATATGGTGGATCTAGATGTGTTGAACATTCGTGATAGGCTTAGGTGGTCCCTTTCTAATTTCTTAACCTTTTAAAAACTACTGTTGTAAGTGTATCAAAGCTCAAGTCTTTATGTAGACAGATTTTTATACATACGCTTTGGTTACATTTTTTATGGCATCTGGGAGTTGAGTATTGGGTTTTACTTCACTTTATTTTTGAAGCCTGTTGCTTTAAGTTTCTTTAGCAGTAGTTTTAAATGCCGTGATCACTTGGTTTGAGTATATTAAGTGGTTTATTATGTTTGTGGATTATCTGAGCAAGTCTTGGAATATTATCAAGATGAAAGCGCTTGTAAGTTTTATATCTCATACTGTTGTACTTGCAAACCTTTATTTTTATTAAATGGCTTAAACCCAAATTTGGATCTCTGGTGTTTGAGCTGACAGTATGGTCTCTTTGACATGCGTACATTTCTTGAGTGAAATGAAACCATGTTAGCATAAAGTTGAGAGGGGTGAGCGAGGTAAAGTGGTACTTTATTAATGAAAATGGGGGGAAAATCAGAGCCAGAATGGAGCCCTGAAGGTCTCACTGATCGAGTGATGTGGAAGCAGAGAGGATGTTTTGAAACTGCTTAGAGAAATTCTGATTGAAGATTCTTTAGACCAGGGAACTGAATCTGGGATAATTCCCCTTTTTAGTTACGTGATCTAATATAATACTAGGGTTAGCATGATTGAAAGTTCTGGTGAGGTCAGTAAAGATGGCTCCATTGAGGAGGTTTTCTCCATAGCCAGGAGGAGATCAGTAAGTGTCCAGAGTTCAGTATAAATGCTGTTTTAAGTATCGTAGATATTTGGAGGTGTGATGGGTGAGTTGATTGTAAAATTAGTTTACAAAGTATGGGAAGAATGGAGATGGAGTTGGACAGAAGTCAGTGGTTTGGGATGGGTTAGATTTTTGGGGGAGAGGTTTAACAGTGGCTGTTTTCCAGATATCAGACAAAATGTTTTGAGTTAGGTTGAGATTATATAAATGTGAAGGGGTGGGACTGTTTTCCTTGCTTAGGAATAAGAACCATGGGAGACTGTCGGGACCAGCCAGTGAGTTGCTTAGTTCAGGCAGTGGTACTTTGTGTTTAGTTTTTATTGCTTTGAAATGGAAAGTGGGAGTATAGGAGGAGGAGGGGTTATTAATGTTATCAGGAATAAGATGGTTATTGAAGTGGAGGCTGAGATCTGCATTTGAGGCGAGACTAGTAGTGGGTGTTGAACCACATGACAGGCTCTACTAATCCATCTGACTTCTGCCCAGAATTTTCAGGTGGTTGACTGCTTTTTCATAATTTTATTTATTTTACATTTGTTAATCGGGAAAGTCTGACTTGGAACGAGCCAATTTGCAGCGGACGCCTGGGGAGAAACGCTCCAGACACGTCTTTGTAACAGGAGGAAACCTGAGCACCCGGAGGAAACTCGCACGAATCCAGGGAGGACATGCAGACTCCGCACAGAAGGCACCCCAGCCGAGAATCGAACCAGAGAACCTCTTGCTGTGAGGCGACAAAGTTGGCACTGCACCTTCCACGGTGTCTTATGTTGCCGGATTGCCTGTTTAGCTAGATTTCATAGCTAAGTATATTGTTACCTGGAAAATGAGGATGGCTTGTTTATCCAAGTATGCCTGTTAGGCATTTAAGTTTGTATGTGAGACTGTTGTGTTTGAGGGGATTTATAGGGTAGTGGTTTTTTTTTTTTTTTTTTTTTTTTTTTATAGATCAAGTCCTCAAGGTTAGCGACAGTAAGTAGAGAAAATGAGACTGAATGAGATTAGAATTGCCTTTAATTTGGAAATGTTGAATTTTAGATTTGTTCCGAAATTATGAAGGGATTTTATTTATGTGGTGATATTGAAGCTGACTAGACAATAGTCACTAAAGGAAGTGGGGTAAATGCAGATTTAAGAAACCTAGAATTGGCTACAAGATCAAGAAGTGAGTGATAATAATTAGTGTTTGGTCTGCTGGGTTCACTGACTAAAGTTTGAAGAAATTAAGGCTTCCAAGGCATTACTCTGGGGCCAGGAAGGTTGATTGAATTCCCCTAGTGGGGTGAAAGACGTGTTTTCTCTAGTAAGTGAGAGATTAGGAGTGGAGGGAAAGCATATTTGCTTAGATTGACATTGAGGCAAGCATTGCTGTGGGTGTGCATTTCAACTGGCAAAACTTCATAAATGCCAACTACGGAGTTAAATCTAGCATAGGAGAGAAGAGTTTACTTCATGGGTCACCTGATAAGTTAGAGTAACTTATTTGCCCACCTATTACCAAAAACGCGCACCAAGTTGAAATGGCAGTTTAAGTCACAGTTTTAGTGGAGGGGTAGTTGTAAGTGCTGTGCAATTCTGGCATAACTTGTGTAGACAAAGGTTTGTTTTGGTAGTCATCTTGCATAAAGTTCTCAGGGGCCATGTTTTCTTTTACTGATATCAAAGAACAGTTTGTCCCTGCTGTTTCTGCAGTGATTAATGAACTATGGCTTGTCTCTCATGGTTGTAAATACAGTGCAATGAAAAAGTATTTGCCCCCTTCCTGATTTTCTTATTTCTTTGCATGTTTGTCGCACTTAAATGTTTGAGATCAAACAAATTTAAATATTAGACAAAGATAACCCAAGTAAACACAAAATGCAGTTAAGTGATTTTATTAAGGAAAAAAAATATCCAAACCTACATGGTCCTATGTTAAAGTAATTGCCCCCCTTGTTAAATCATGAAGTAACTGATTAATCACATTTTTGGGAAAGCGGAGTTCAATTTCCCTAGCCACACCCAGGCCTGATTACTGCTAGACCTGTTGAATCAAGAGATCACTTAGGACCTGTCAGACAAAGTGAAGTAGGCCAAAAGATCTCAAAAAGGAAGACATCATGCCATGAAGTAAAGAAATTTTGGAACAGATGTGAAACAAAGTAATTGATATCTATCAGTCTGGAAAAGGTTACAAAGCCATTTCTAAAGCTTTTGGGACTCCAACGAACCATGGTGAGCCATTATCCGCAAATGGAGAAAATATGGAACAGTGGTGAACCTTACCAGGAGTGGTCAACCTGCAAAAATTACCCCAAGAGCGCAGCGACGACTCATCCAAGAGGTCACAAATAAACCCAGAATAACGTCTAAAGAATTGCAGGCCTCACTTGCCTCAGTTAAGGTCAGTGTTCATGACTCAACCATAATAGAGACTGGGCAAAAATGCATGCATAGCAGTGTTTCAAGGCGAAAACCACTGCTGACCAAAAAAAGCATAAAGGCATGTTTCACTTTTTTGCCAAAAAACATATTGATCCCCAAGACTTTTTGGAAAATTATTCTGTGGACGGACAAAACAAATGTTGAACCTCTTGGGAGGTGTGCATCCCATTACATCTGGCATAAAAGTAACTGCATTTCAGAAAAAAATTGTGCCAACAGTCAAACATGGTAGTGTGATGGTCTGGGGCTACTTTGCTGCTTCTGGACGTGTACGACTTACTGTGATTGATGGAACCATGAATTCTGCGCTCTACCAAAAAATCCTGAAGGAGAATGTCCGGCCATCAGTTTGTGACCTCAAGCTGAAGCGCACTTGGGTTCTGCAGCAGGACAATGATCCAAAACACACAACAAAATAAAGGTTTTGGTGTGGCCTTGTCAAAGTCCGGGCTTGAATCTAATTGAGATGCTGTGGCATGACGTTAAAAAGGCGGTTCTTGCTCTGAAACCCTACAATATGGCTGAATTAAAACAGTTTTGCAAAAAGTGGGGCAAAATTCCTCAACAGCAACATGAAAGACTCATTGCCAGTTATCCCAAACGTGTGATTGCAGTTGTTGCTGCTAAGGGTGGCACAACCAGTTATGAGGTTTAGGTGGCAATTACTTTTTCACATGGGGCCATGTAGGTTTGGATAGTTTTTTTTCCGTAATAAACATCCTCACTTAAAAACTGCAATTTGTGTTTACTTGGGTTATCTTTGTGTAAAATTTATATTTGTTTGATCTGAAACGTGTGACAAACATGCAAAAAAAAAATGTGGAAGGGGGCAAATACTTTTCCATTGCACTGTAGCTGTCTATTTTACATTGTTTCACCTGTTATGTTAAGATGTCAGACCAGGCTGTTATTGCCAAAAGGTAATTTGCTGTTCTATTTAAAGATATTTCAAACATATCCTTGTTAATATCTCTAATTGTCAAGAATTAGAATAGTGGAAGTCAGTGTCCATAATGTTGCTAAGGGATGTTAAACCCAAGATTTTTTCCAGTATGTTAAATAAGGGATGAGAACTATTAATTTCAAGTTGTATGATAGAATGTTTAGAGATTAATTGTTAAATATCTTCACAAATTGCGTGTAGTACTAGTGAGGTCTGTTAACACTGGTTCTGCATTATTTTCAGTTGTCACCGTCGTTTACTCCCACTTCTGTAATTCGGAAGATGTATGAAAGTAAGGAGAGGAACAAGGAAGAGTCGACGTTGAGCAAGTCTCCTGATGCCAAGGAGGGACAGAAGTCTAGTGAAGGTAAGCTACTGTGAAGTACAGCTCATTAACAGTGCCCTTCTGTCTCGTATTTGAAGTAGGGTGCTCTGTAAACAAAGGGATGCTTTATTCTGCCAGTTTCTGATGTAGAACTAGCTTTACCTGCATGTATGAACCATGATCAGGTTTAACTGTGCATTATATGATCAAACTATTTTGTGTATAAAATTTTAGACATGGGATATGCAGTTAGGTCTGTACTCTAGGATACTGCAGGAGTAAAAGAATACTGGCAAACTTGTTTTTAGATCTCATGTCATCAAAGACTGCTGGGTATTGGAGCTGTCTGTGGGAGTTGTGACCAGCAGAAAATAACCTGTATGAAGATGCATATTTGTAGTGAATTACTTTAAACCAGGAGAACATTAAATGCAAGTAACAGATTTGACCATATTTTATCTGCAGCCTGTGTTGCACAGCAATATTTTCCCACAGACCCCAGCCTATGCATTTATCAGTGTAAGTTGTTACTCCAAATGTTCTGGGTCTGCCATCCTGTTTGCAATCTGAACAAAATCAAAAAGGTGATGTTCTTTGCAAGATGGGTGTTGGATATCATTCACCACGGTTACAGGTTTTATACCAATTTTGGATTTATCTATCCTCAACACTTATCTGGACATTCCCAAGTTCAAAATGTTGGCGTTACAACAGCTTTTACCTCTGCTGGGCAAAGATCACTGGATGGTTCTGGCTCAGTAGCTTACTACTCAGGCTAAAAGGCATTCAAATCTATCCTTACTTGGACGACTGCCTGATTCTGGCTCAAGAAAGGAAGACCTTCTACAGCATCTGGAATATGTTATAGCAGTGCAGATGCCTAGGTATTCTGTGAAGCGAAATAAAGTCCAGTCTAGTACCCTCTCAAGACATGTGCTTCATTAGGGTTCATGGCATCTTGTATTCTGGTACTTCCCAATGCCAAACTGCATATGAGGAAGCTACAATGGTATCTCAAAATGTATGGACACAGCACTGCCAGGATTTGGACACTGTCATTCAAATACAGATGCCCATGACATTTGCTTGGGAGCTCATCTAAATGGAAGAAAGTGGAAGACAAAGTGGCCTGCCAGACTACAGCATCTACATATCAACATGAAGGAGATGTTAGCAGTCCAGTTTGCATTAATGGCTTTCAAGGAGTTACTTCTTCCAGGGCAGGTGTTGATTCTAACAGACAACACAACTGTCATGTGGTACATCAAACAAGGGGGGGGGACATTCTTCTATCCTCTATGCAGGCAAGCAATGATTTTAACTCTTCAGGCAAGGTTTCTGCCAGGAGCACAGAACTCCTTAGCAGATGTGTTAGTGGAAACTGGATCTTCATGTATTTCAGAAATTGACAGTGTCAAGACATAGATCTGTTACTTCTCCCTTCTCCACTAAACCACCAGCTGCCAAAGTTTTGCACAAAGGGGTTTCATCACACAGCCTGGAAAGTGGATGCTCTGTCTTTCAGTTGGAAAAACCTTCATGTGCCCTTCCCACTCTGCCCTCTTCTTCCAAAGGTGCTATTAAAGGTCAGACAAGACAAGCCAAGGATGATTTAGTCTGGTAAGGAGAATGGCCTTTTACCTTTTGATTCCTCATCTGTTATCTCAGAAGGACGGTCATCTGCTCAATGTCAGCAGGTCTCAACTTCCTCAACAAGTTTTAAATGTGATTATGGAAGCTAGAAGACCTAGTACAAGGAAAGTGTATGCAGAAAAGTGGAAGATTGAGTGTGGCATTGTGACCCACTTGTCATGGGAAGACTTTTTTTCTGTTGGCTTACTTCTGCAAGAAGGGTGTCTGAGTTGCAGGCCCCCAAACTATTCATTTGCCTACTTTTTATGCAGACCCCAAACTAAGGATTTTAGGCAGTCTCAGCAGCAGTTTATTTCTAGGAGGCAGCTAGTTCAGTGCATAGTTCAGTGCATACTTTCTTATCACCTTATCCTCCTCTCATAAGTCTAGGGCTTTTGCCACATTTTTTGTTTGCAAGCAATGTTGTCAGCTCCCTTCTCTTTATGATTTGCCAGCCTCCCTTACCTCTGCTTTGGGATTCTACGAACATAGTACAGTTTTGTACCTACCATAAATGTAGATGTTCGTTCCTGTTGTGGTTGGGGTGTGTGTGTAGGTGAGGTATATATATTGATATTTTTTATATTTTTTTTATATATATTGTACATATTTTGGGTGCAGTATTTTGGGCCTTGTCTTTTAGGGTCTTCTGACATCTGGGGCAAGAAAAGTAAGAGCAGCAATGTGGATCCTCGAACATCTACATTTATGGTAGGTACAAAACTGTACTTTTTCCTTGATTGTTTTTCTACTGCAGACTAATCTTAATGCCTTGTAATATGACAGAGGCCATTTTTAGACATCCGTTATGTAAAATTTGTATGGTTACACATCAGTACCACTTTGAAGTTGTACAATAAAAACTGCATTGAGCTATAATGGAAATTATATCCCGCAATTCTGACAGTATACAACTGTTCTATTCACTGTTTCCATGCCCACCATATTCTGTCAGACCACAGGCTGTCACTTGAGGTAAGTGACAAGGCGGTAAGAGACTTTGGTAAAGTTGCAAGATGAATGAGGAAAAAGTGGTCGGCTTGCAACACTGTACCTATTGTGCGAAAGATGTTTTTTCTGTAGCGCAGCAATCTCCACTGCATGCTGGAAGACCCAGTTGTATCTGCATTTGTCACTGCTTTGGCGCTGTCTGCAACTCTCCCATCCTAGGCTCTTCTCCAGTAAGATGCAACGCTAAGTTCATCTGACCTGACTCCTTACTAAGAGGTGAGGAGGTGTGAACATTGTCATTAGTCTCTACTTCAGCAGCCCAAGCTGCAAGCCCAGAGCATATTGGGGCTTTAGCCCTTCACCATGGAGACCGCCTAAATACTGAGTAGATTTCTGGCTTTGGTATGGTGACATACAGAAGTACCATTCATTGGGTGTGCACACTCTGCACATACTGTATGAAAAGCTAGTGTTCGCACTTTAAAAAAATATTGAAGAAAATAGTTTGAGGTATATTAGATTTTAAGTATTACTGTAAAAGTAAACAGCTTAAAATTTCGTAAGATTTTAATTTGGGAAGTTGGCAGCCTTGGTTAGCATCTATAGCCACGGGAGGGAAGTATCCATCATATAGTACTGCCACCTCTACTTCCTGTTGGTGGATGGGTAGTGTAAGATTATTGCAAGCAAAGTGGTTAAAAACAAGGATTGACTGTAAAAGTGGAGCCATTCATGTGATAGTGATGGAGGCCAGCTGGCATAAGGTTAAGGTCTTCACCTCCCATGCAATAAGGTGCAAGGTTTGATCCTGACCTCCAGCCAGTGGCTGTTTGGAGTTTGCAGTTTCTCCGTATCTGTGGGGTTTCTTCCACCTTTGAAAAACAGGCTGAGTGTTTCCATCTCAAACTTACCAATGAGTGGAGCTGTGGGCAGAAAGACTCCACATGATGCCCTATAGGAGGAAGGGTTGTACAGACCAAGTATTTTTGGCATTCACTGTGGTGCATAGTATCTTCAAGATAGAACATGGATCACAGACTGCTCACTGTGGCAGGGCTACCACTGGACAGTAAAATATCTTTGGGTGATTCTGTTATGTTGACTAGTGTTGCCAGAATGGCATGGGTGGTTGGATAAGTGGGTTAATGACCTGGTCTACTCTGACCTATGCTGTGCTAATGATGGGAGTGTTGTATGTGCCCCTTTTGGCCAGTGTGCGCCCATCATAAAGCCCAGCAGCCCTGGGTCATTAAGCTACTGGCTGGCCTAGCCTGGGTTACTTGGGATACTGTGAGCTAAAGATGGATGTCAGACCAAATAACCTGCAAAACATGAAATGAATTGCTACATTTAATAGGTTCATGGACTGGATGTAGCTTTGGAAGTGGATGATATATGGAGGCTGTAAATCCTATGTTCCCATGAGATAGGGTGGAAGGGCAGTGCAGCAAAGCCACTTGGCTTGAGATAGTGTTTGCTACTCAGGACAGGCCAGAAATGATGTGGGAATTATGGTGAGTGTCTTCCGAAGGCAGTGAGGAATATCAGAATTAGTGACAGAATCCTAATCTCAGCCTATGCCCCACAGCAGGGTTGTTACAGTGATGGAGTGCATTCAGACAGCAGTTGCAGGACCTACTAGATAAAGCAGGACAATTTGAATTGGTGTTGATAATGGAGGCTTGAATGCACATATCTGGACAGACAGAACAAGATGAGAAATGCTTTGTACACATGGGTAGGACAACAAGAATAAAGGAGAGGCCATTCTGGACTTCTGTATGGCAAATGGCTTGATAGTAACCAACACATGGATCAGAAAGAGAGTAATAAGATCATATACAAGAGTGGTCGGCATGCAACTTGGGTAGACCTGGTAAGGAAAGGGCACTTGGATAGAATCAATGATTGCAAAGTCATCCTCAGTGAAATTCTGTCTCCAGCATAAACCCCATTTACCACAGTTGATTGCAGGCAGTGGTCAGAGAAGGCCAAGATCAGCAGAGACCAGGCTGAAGACCAAGACGTTGACTAGAGAGAAAGTATAACCATTCAAGGAATTATTCATGGCTTTAGCACCCCCAAAAAGAGGAAGAAATAGATAAAGAATGGCAGCACCTGAAAACAGCATGTGCGAGGACTGTAGAACTGATATTTCCATACGTGGCTCTGTCACATAAGGTACATAAAGTTGGTGGAATGCAGAGTTCCAGCAAGTCCACAAAAGAAAGGAGTGCAAGAAAGTGGGAAAAGAAAAATAATCAGAATAGGAAGGAAGGAATGCTGATTGGCTAAGAAAGGAATTGCAATAGCAAAGAACAGGGTATCAGAGGCACTCTGCCAGCTTCTGGAAAGTGGCACAATAGC
The DNA here is from genome assembly GCF_019279795.1 of Protopterus annectens. Lineage (NCBI taxonomy): Eukaryota > Metazoa > Chordata > Ceratodontiformes > Protopteridae > Protopterus > Protopterus annectens. The sequence goes on along the minus strand of NC_056733.1, from coordinate 890,505,790 downwards.
TGGCACAAAAAAGCTGCATCGGGTTGCAAGATGAAGGTAAAGATGGACACCCTTCATAAGGGATGCCAGCAACAACCGTCTCACCAGTCCACAGGACAAAAGCAGATAGAAGTAGTATTTCCAGCTTTTGAATGAAGAAAACCCCACTGAAGCTGTACTGCTGCAGATGTAGCCTACAATGAGAGAAGAGGACCCCACCCTAGAAGTAAGAAAGGAAAATGAAATCCGGGAATGCAACAACTCAGATGAGGTCACAGCAGATATAAGGAAGCTGGGTAAAATAGGGAAGAAGTGGCTCTTGAGGGTACTTATAGCAGTGTGGAGAGACCTATGCCAGATGACTGGAGAATAAGCATACTCTTGCCAGTGTACATGAACAAAGTGGGTGGCCTCAATGGTGGGCAGTACAGAGGCTTCAAATTTCTGTCAAATTGAATGAAAGTTCTGGAGAAGGGTAATAAACGGATATGCAGGTTAGTAGAATGCAAGATTGGAGATGAGCAGTTCCAGTTCAGACAAGGATGCAGCACAACTGACTCAATGTTTGCAGTAAGACAGTTGAGAAAGAGACGAGTCCCACTTGGGCATTCCTAGACTTGGAGAAAAAATATATGACAAAACAATCTGGTGAATGTTTGGGACAGACAGGAAGAAGATGAGAGGAAACGAGGACTTCCAGTAAAGAGGTGGATGGATTTTGGGAAGATCTGTGACAGTCAGGCATGAGTGTCGAAGGCAGGAGTGTGGCATTGAATCGTGGTAGATGGCGTCAGTTAACACACTACCCTGACACCATGTAAAAAAAAATAAGATAGAGGAGAATGATGAGGCAAGCTTTCACCGTCCGTCAAGGTACAAAACAAAGTAGGTCAGACTTCTCTTACTCACTGTAACAGTAAATTGTTTCATCTGCTTTCCTTGTGGTTTCTGCCATCCTGAGGTTCTACAGGAAGTAGTTCATTTCTTGTAGGTGTACACACAGGCCTACTGTTAGGAAACCTAATAACTCATTGTGGGAAAAGCTCATCTGTAGGTGCATCTCGTTGAAGCAATCAGTTCTATGTATTTTCTTCCTTTTCCCCTTGGTTGTGTGGCCTGCAATTGGTTAATTAGGGTTGGGGGTGCAACTTCCCATAGTAGCGTTTTTTTTTTTTTTCTAGGAGAAGAGTTTTAAACTTTGATAGTATTGCAGATGTTCTAACTCAAACCATTAAGGTGATTTTATGCTGGTATGCATTGATGCAAGTGTACATGTTGGCTACCGTGTGTCATTGGTTCATGCACTTTTCAGTTCTTGCTTTGTTTCAAGCTTCACATCTTATTCACATTGTGGGAATTTTCAGTAAGTGGCTTTGACACCATGTTTATGGTTTCCTGTTTTTCATGATAGTTAAAATCTGTAAACGGATGTGGTAGCAGTCTGAACTCCAAAAAAAAAAAAAAAAAACTCCCATGCCTCTGTTTTTCCTATTTGGACCCAGATCACATAGGGACCAAATACTGTTTAATCAGGCTGCTAGACTCTGAGCTGAAAGCTTCACTATATTTCCTAACTTTGAAAGACTTTGATTTCTACAAAGAATTTTTGAAAAGGTGCTCATTTTGAGCCTGGACATTGAAAAGGTTAAGCTGATTCAGGAAAGGGCTGAAACATAATTTGTCACTGACTTGTAATGTCGCCCATTGTTAACTGTAGAGGCCAGCACATCTGTTTAGGGAGCAGAAGAATATTTTACTGGTGCCGGTGAGCATCAGCCACTTGAGTGCTAAAGTTCAAAATCGGATCAGATGGGCACCTTAGTGGAAACAGACCACAACTTCAAAACCATGCTAAAGGTACAGTAGCCTGAGCTGCTGGTGTGGCTAATTTGGGGGCAAACTTGAAAGTCTGCAGCGTTCCAATTGCTGTTTCTCCAGTAGAGAGACGTCTCCCTCAGACCTTTTCTCTTACTCATAGATTATAAAAAGGTAACAAGGAACTTTCTGGTCTCTGCAGAATTATTTTTTTGGGTACCCACTGCAATACCTTGTGGAAACCTCTAGGTCAGATTCAAGTCAACACCTGTATTTCCTGTGAAGGCACTTAATACCAGAGAGATGAGTCCTCCTATAAAGAGCTAGGTGAGTGTAGCGTTAAGCGGTAACATTTGCCCCATAGTTCAGGTAATGGAATCTAGTTGTCAGTTTTCATGCTTTCCCCTTCAGACTACAAATTTGTTATATTGGTGTTCATGTTTCACTGTTGCAGTCCAAAGTCCTTGGCTGGCCAGACTACCAGAGTAAAAATGCCCTACCCTGATGACAGTATGTATGCTTGGGCATAAAGTGAGCCAGCTGGTGCCATGCACCAGTCCTTTTTGCTGTCTGAACCCGAAGCAGTGTTTTGGTGTGGTGGACGGTCTGCACCAGAGGGAAGTCTTCTAAAGCCCCCAAGTACCTTGTTGAACACCTTTTTCTTGCTTTAACTTATGTCAGATAAGGTTAATTTATGCTGTGGTAAACAAATCCCACACAGACTCATACTGGGTTACCTGTCTAGGCCCAAATCACAGCTTTCCTAGTTGTCGTTTTTGCACCTGTTTCAGCTCTAGCACTATCTGGCATAAGGCTGAAATCTTGGGCATCTTATTCAATCCCCAAGTGTAAGATGAGGAAAAAAGACCCAAGCTTAGGGCATTTGACACCATTTAACCATCCGCCAGTCTCCCAAGGCTCGTTGCTGAGGCAGACTAGGTTCTTTTGCAGCCCACTTCTGCAACCGAGGTGGTGGTGCAGACCAGTGTCGAGACCCATTTGGAGTCTGACATCCTGGTGGGTTCCTCTACATTAACAGACCTTGGCTTTAAGTTAATTTGGGTCCAGTCGCAGATTTCTGCTTTGGACGTGCAAAGGAACGTCGCTGGTGCAAGATTTGTGTCAACCTGCATCGTTCTACCTTACAAGGAGACTGGCATCTGGATAGCAGACTGACTTGGGCCCAAGCCAAAAGCTATCCCTAAGAAGGGTTCTACCTCAGGGCCTATGCCAAGGCCTCCTGGTTCCCACCCAGCAGGTTATCAGCAGGACCTGGTCAGGTTAGTTGAGGACGTAATCTCCTTGGAGCTAGGCAACCCCACACTTACCAGTTTTCTCCAGGGAAGAGGCATCCCTCACCAGAAGCTTATTCTGAACCTCCTGATTCGGATCAAGATTCTGACCAGGCGGGGGTCTGTATTTAAGGAGGGACCCCTCCTTACTTCCTATGAAGACTCGGATGCTGAGGAAAGTCTGCCTTCAGCATCATGTCTTGAAGACCTATCCTTTGGGGAAATGCTCAATGCCATGAGGAACATTTCCAGTGTGAGGCACAGGAATACCCACTCTCTAGAGCTTAAGGAGTACCGTGACCTCCCTGAGCACATATCTCTGGCTATTCCTCCTGTTTTGGAGGTGAAGGATATTTTTAGGGACTCTTCCCTGAACCCAGAGTCTCTACTTCCAGACCCTTGAAATCCAGATGGGTTTTACAGGATGTTGGACTTGCATCAATACCTCTTCAAAAATCCCTCTGCTGACACTGAGGTTACCACCTTAGACCTCAAGGGATTTAAGGTCAGCTGTTCTAAGAACCCTTTACCTGCTGACAAAGAAAGCAAGGCCCCGGACGGGTTTGGTAAAAAAAAAAAAAAAAAAAGTCTACACTTCTGCCACCCTAGCCATGAGAGCCCTTAACTTGCCAGTTCCATATGATAAAATACTAACAGATTATTTCCGATAAAATGAAGCAAAATATTTCCTCCCTGGGGGACAGCATTGCTAAGGAACTGTTAAACCTTTGCCATTACAGCTTCCAGGTGGCTAGGTGCACTTCATACTGTGGCTATGATGCTGTGGAGGCATCTAGCCGAGCTTCTCTATCTGGCTCTATCATTAGAAAGCATGCTTGGCTTAGGGCACAGATCCTACTAGACCAGGTCAAATCCAAACCCCTAGATAAAGACTTCCTTTTTGGAGAAAAGCCTGAGACTGTGCTAAAAGGTGAAAGATGAGGTCCTTGACAGTTTGCATAGATTTTGCTTAAAGTTCAGCCTCCTAGGTTTAGTAGGAATTTCCCCACTCGACACTGGTCCTTTCCCCCTCAATCAAAAAACAGCCAGAGGAAACATTGCAGGGAAAGGCCTCAAAGGCTGCAGCAATCACAAAGGCCCAGACAGTGGTCCTAAAGAACCCTCAGGCAGGGGAGCTCTAGACCACAGGGCCCTGGCACAGGGCAGCAATAATGCACTCCCCTTCCGACCCCTTCCCTCCACAGAAAGCATAGAAAGAAGACTTGGAAGAGGGCTATCCCTGTTCAAAGAAAATTGGTCCTGCATTACTTCAGACAAGTGGGTTCTGAGGGTTATCTCAGATGGTTACAAGCTAACTTTGAAAGAGCCATTAAGATACTCAGGCTACCCAGATGTTCCACAAAATCAGAGGAAATCCATTCCCATATTCACATCCTGTGCTTGCAGGGTTCAGTGGAACCAGTACCAGATCTGAGGGAAAGGATTCTATTCCAAGCTATTCCTGATTCCCAGAAAGGAAGGCTGTTGGTGCACTGTCCGTGGTCTGTCCACCCTCAATCGGTCTCTGCTAGTACCAAAGTTCAAAATGCTGACCCTTCAAAGATTTACTCCCATGATTGCCCCCCCCCGGCCTTAATGGTCACTTTAGACCTAAAAGATGCTTACTTGCACATTCTTAGAGGAATTGCAAGGTTTTCTTTGTTTCAGGACTGGCACTAGTCACTTTCAGTTCTTTGCACTGCCCTTTGGCTCGTCTCCTGCTCCCAGAGTCTTCACAGAGTTGGACCCTGTAATCGCCTTCTGCAGAGCAAAAGGAATCCAACTTTCCCCCTATCTGGACTACTGCCTTATTCAAGCCACAAGTCAGTCAAGTTTCCTTCTCTGACACACTTCACCTCCTTTCTGTTCGCTATAAATCTCTGGTAATCCAACACAAGACCCATCCACCAGGAGAGCTTTCCCAGGGGCTCCTCTGTGTTCCTCCCTTCAAAAGGTCTTTCTTCCAGAAAAGATCTCCTCCATGACACTATTTCCAGTGCATCATGTAGAGACTATGTCTCTCAGCCAGGGAATTCCTCAGAGCAGTAGACTACAGGGCTTCTTGTATCCTCATGATTCCTCTGGCCAGGTTACACATGAAGCTTCAATGGTACCTCAGGAATTGCTGGTGCCAGCACTCTGTCCTTGGAGACAGAAATCCCTCTGATCCCTTGCTGCCCTCACCTCTAAGAGGAGCTTGCGTGGTGGACATGGGTATGTGCCCAGAACCTGGGTCTCCCCTTTACGATCATTCCTCAGGACCAAACTCTAACCACAGATGGTTCAGTGACAGCCTGGGGAGCTCATTGCCAACACCCTCAGATCTGGGGCAGATGGGAAACTTAGTTCAGACACCAGGACATAAACTGGGAAGAATTGATGGCGGTGTAGAAGGGCCTAGTGGCTTTCAAAGATCAGCAGAAACCAGGGGTCCTGCTTGTCAAACCAGACACCACAGTAACGTACATAAATAGGTGGCACCTACTCTCTTCCTGTCGTCTAGTGATGCAGGTCTGACAGACTGCTCTGAGGTTGCAGCTCATGGCATAGTATGTTCTAGGGGCTCAAAACAGTCTAGCAGATCATATAAGCAGGCACCTGCTGGATCCCCACAAGTGGCTTCTGTATCTGGGAAACATTTCTCAGCATGGCCAACAAGTGATGGTCTCCACAGAGAGAACTCTTTGCCAAAGCAAATGCTCAACTGAAAATATTCTGCTCCAGGAACAAACTTCCTCCCTTGCCTCCTCTTCCAAAGGTGGTCCTAAAGATCAGGGAAGAAGGGCCAGGGGTCATTGTGATAGCCCCATACTGGCCCAGGCAGCACTGGTATTCTCTGCTACTGGGTTTAACCAATGAAAAACTGTAGCATTTGCTTCAGAGACTGGACCTCCTGACTCTGGATCAGGGGAGGTTTGTGCATCCCAATCTGCACCCTCTCAACTTGGATAATTCCTCAAAATGAAACCCTGATGAAGGGTGATTCCCGAAAGCTGTTTGAGAATGTTTGCCCTCCCTAGGTTGACAAGTTCGACATCCTTAGAGGCTAGAAGGCTTAGTACTAGGGCATCATAGTCTTGTCAAATGGAAAAGGTTCTCTTGCTTTAGCAGCAAGGCCACAATCCCAAATCAGCCAGTCTTAACCATTTTAGATTAGCTGGATACACAGGTGGACAGAAGCCTATCCTTTTCCATCAAGATTCACATCTCTGCCACTTCAGCAGACATCCCTGTTCTTCCTTTATTTCCCACCCCGACGAAACAATTCCTAAGGGGAGTGGTCCACATCAGACCTCCCAGGAGACTACCCCCCCACCTCCATTGTACCTCAGTTTTGTCCTAGAAAAATTGATGCTACTCCCTATTAACCAGCAGCTGCAGAGTTAAAATTCTTAACATGGAAGACTGTCCTCTTACTGGCTCACCTCAGCCAGAAGGGTTTGAGTTAAACTCTCTTGGCAGTGGAACAATATCTAGTATTCCACCCAGGGTATCACTTGGGGCTAATCCCTCCTTTATGTCCAAGGTGGTCACAGACGCATCCTTTAATCAAGCCATACACTTGCACCCCCCCCAATTCTGACTCCTTTGATGTACACAGACAGCTTTGCTACTCGACAGAAGTAAATTTTACAGGAAGTCAGACCAGCTCTTTGTTTCCGGCTGTGAATAGAATCCAATTTTCAAACAGACATTCTCCAAGTGGATCTCTGTACATTTCCTTTTGTTACAGCCATCATGGCAAAAAGCCTCGAGTCTGCAAGGACTCCCTCTGATAGGGCCACATCTACCTCTGCTACCTTCCTGAAAGGAGTACTTACCAAAGACATTTTGTAAGCTTCTAGTTAGTAATCTGTGTGTACCTTTACCAAACACTACCACTTATCAGCCTTCTCCAAGTCTAGAGTCTGATTTGCCACTGCCATCTTGCCGTGTATCCTTTTCCTCATAATCGACCTTCCATCCTACTCTCTGCTTTGGGAGTCATCCCACAACTCAGAACTGCAGCAGTGAAACACAAACTGTTGCAGTCTTCTTTCCCTCCCTTCTTTCTCCCTTGCTTATGCTTCATCCGGGGGGCTCCTACCTTCTAAGGGGCAAGAAAAAAGTCATGGCGCCATCTGGCTCCCTTGATGCCCAAGCATACTGACGTCAGGGTAGGGCATCCACCAGCCTAGGAGGAGGGAGATTTTTTTACTCTGGTAGTTAGGCTGGCCAAGGGCTTCCACAGCAGGAAATCCCACAAGTTAGGACTGCAACAGTGAATACACTCTAATTTCTACTTTTTTAGTAAGTGTACACAGCTATACTGTTCTGCTGAAAGAAGTCTGTTTTGAGATTTCATAAAAGGGTGCTTTCTCTAAGACTTTCTTAGGATCTGTGGGGAACATTAAAACAATTGAAAATGTATTAACTAAAATTGGATCTAATTTACCAGCCTGTGTACATCAGTGTGGGTTTGGGTAAACTCAGAACCTTTAAACAAAGCTAACTGTATGATCAGGTCATACAAATTTTACAAAACAAATCCGGTCTTAACCTGAAAGTGATTAGGTTACCAATCATGCAGACAACAAGGTTTTTAATCTACCAGCTATGCTATGAAAATTGCTGATTATCTTTGTGTTTCACTGTTGCAGTCATCACTTGTGGGTTATCCCTGCTGTGGTATCCCTCGGCCGGCCCGAATACCAGTGTCAATGGTTTTTGCATCAGCTGCAGTCGCATGTAGTCTGACGTCAGGTCGTCAGTGCTATAAAGCAAGACAGCTGACGTCATTACATCAGTCTTCCTTGCTGTGGAGCCCGTAGCAGAAGCAGTTCGCACGTGTGCCGATTGGTCACTACCAGAAGTTGAATTTCAGCTGAAAACATCTAAAGCCAAGTGCCCCGTTGGGGATACTTTTTTTTTTTTGCACTAACCGATGTCTGAAAAAGTTAACAAATGTCTCGCTTGTGGAAAGCAGATCCCACACCGCAACTTCCATTCTTACGATGTCAATTGTTTAGGCCCAGACCACAATGTCCCCCGTTGCCAGTTCAGTGCCGTTTAATGCGAGAACCGTTCGCCGTAGAGCTCTTTGTGTAGACTGTTTTCATGTTCCGTCTTGACATTCTGATATGGCGTCAGTCAGCCAACAATCTGTGGACATTCTGAAAAAACGTAGAGGGTAAGGATAGAGAAATTTCTCAAGGCTAAGCCTCTAGGTGACGCTACCGCTAAGCAGGTAGTCAGTTGTCTGGAATTCAATGAGGTGCTTTCTCAGCCCCTGGTGCCCGATTAGATATCTACACAGGCCTCTACAGAGAGACCCTCTTAGAGTCCAGTGTGCCGCAGAAATCTTCATCTTCCAAGCCTTTGGCTGTTTCTGCCTGTTTGGTCTGGAGCTGCTACACAGGCACCAGCTTCCAAGGTGGCCTTTCGCACTACTGAATCTAGACAAAAATAGACATCTCTTCCAACTAGTTTCTCTTGGACCGACTGATTTTCTCAGGCCTAGAAGCCAGGGCACTTAAAGGAAATCTGCTTCTAGCCACCATCTTGCTACTGCACCACCACCCTAAGCACACATGCTGAAAATGGCAGTCTCATCTCCCTTATCTGGGGTAGTCAGGCCACAACTTCTAAAAGGAAAAGACACCCTTCTCCAGAAATTGACAGAACAGTTTTGTGAGGAACCTGACTATTCAGTTTTTGAAGAGGGACAGCATCCCTGAACTGCTTGAGGATTCAGATGCAGAGAAATCCATCCCTTCTGCCTCCCCCTTCAGATGACCTTTCCTTTGGGGAAACCCTTCACTCCCTCAGGAACATTTCCAGTGGGAATCCCAGGACTTCCCACAGTCTAAAAAAAAAAAAAGACTTGTTTCTGGACCTTCCTCAACAAAGATCTCTGTCCATCCCCCCTATTTTAGAAGTGGTGGTTGATTAACATGAATCCAGCTTAGCCCCAATGCCCTCCTTCCTGCTTCCAGTAAACTTGACAAGTACTACAGAGTACCGGTTTCTCACAAATACCTATACAGAAATCTTGCTGCAGACCCAGAGGTAATTACACAGGGACCTAAAGGAGCTAAATTAGTTCTGCCAAAAACCCTCCTCTTTCTGACAGACTCTGGAGCTCTGGATAGATGGGGTAAGAAGTATACACCTCTGCAACCTTGGCTATCTGAGCATTCAGTTGTCAGTTCCATATGATAAAATATCAACACACTTTGGAACGAATAAAAGAGAAAATTGCTACCTTTCCTGACTCTGCCAATTCAAGAGTGCAGATTTACTGCACTCTGTCAAGTGGCCAAACATTCATTACACTGTAGATATGACGCCCTAGAAGCGTCTAGCAGGGCAGCAGTGACGGGATCTGTCATTAGGAGACTTGCATGGCTGAAGGAACAACCTCTTCCTGATAGTGTCAAGTCTGTACTTATTGATGCACCCCCAAGGTAAGGAGCGCTTGTTTGGGGAAAAAGCAGAAGAGGTGCTTAAAAAGATGGAAGACCAAGCAAAATCTATGCAAACAGTAAAAGATTTCTTTCAGGTTCAACCTCCCAGGTTCAGCAGGAACTTTCCATCCAAGCACTGAGTGCCAGCAGAGAAGCAAACAATGGACCACTTCAGTCTCTAAAAGACAATTGACTATCTGTAACAAAAGACCAGTGGGTGTAAAAGATCACTTTTCAGGGATACAAATTCAGTGAACTCCCAGTTCAAATCATTGGGCAGAGGCATTGAAACAGGTGCAAACTCTCTTATCCCAGAGATTAAACAGGCAAATATCCTTCAAGGATGCATCTGCAGTCCTTACAAATGGGTTGTGAATAACTGTTTAACTTGTGGGAAACAAATACCTCATAAAGATTTCCACTCTTACTGCTTACCTTGTTTAGGCCCAGACTACGACGTAGCAGCTTGTCTAGCCTGTGCTTCTTTTAACCGATGGACGCTTAGACGTCGGTCGGAATTTGCTGAGGAGTTTTTCGGCTCAGATTTTGCTTACATTATGCCGTCGGATCCTCAGACTACGCAAATATCTAAAAAGCACAAGGAAAAGGACAGACACTCGCGGTCCGCGGTTTCGGCCAAAACCGCGGTTAAGCCAACCGCGAGTGTCTCTGTTTCGGCTGAAACCGAGCTCGCGGTTCTTCCTTCAGCCGAAAACTTACCTCCTACCGAGGCCTCATCCAACCTAGTGGAATCGGCTTCTGAAATCCCACCTGCTCTTGCAGGTTCCCAGGAATTATCTGATACTATACCCTTGGATATTTCAACCCCTGCACGTGGAGCTGCTAGGCCACCTGCAACCATGTCGATTAAGGCCTTTGCCAGGGCTAAAGCAGCTAAATCTACCAAATCTGTGCCTGCTAAGACCCCCTCTCACAGGCCTAGCTCTAGTTCACAAATGCTTAGTCTAGCAGAGGATCTAATTTCTTTGATCCGGGGATCCCAACCTCACCCAGACAGGGCCTCTCACCCACCTCCAGAGAAGAGGCCTAGAGCAGAGCCCCTGAGCCAGTTTCTACAGATGACTCCTCTGATGATTCAGATAATTCAAACCCTCCAGAGGGCCCTTTCTCCCCTTATGAAGACTCTGATGCTGAAGAGTCCATTCCTTCTGCCTCTCCGCCTGAGGAATTTTCCTTTGGGGAAACCTTGCATGCTATGAGGGAACAATTTCAGTGGCAGGGCCAGGATTTTTCAGACTCTAGAAAAAGGCTTAGAACCTTTCTGCATTTACCACAGCATAGGCCTTTAGCCATCCCTCCAGTTCTCTCTGTTGTGGATGATGCATTTAATGATGCTTGTACTGCTCCCGATTCACTACCTCTGGCCCCTGCTAAGCCTGATAGGTACTACAAGGGTCCCGGACATGCATTATCATTTGTATAAGGCTCCTTTTGCAGATCCCGAAACTATCTCCCAGGGACCTAAGGCTGTAGCAGCTACCTCTGCCAAAAACCCCCTCCCCTCTGAAAGGGAATCCAGGTCCTTAGAGAGATGGGGTAAAAAAGTTTACACTTCTGCTACTCTTTCAGCTAGGGCCTTGAACTGTCAATTCCACATGATCCAGTATCAAGAATTTGTTAGACCAGTTAACTAAAAAGCTGTCCTCGGATGAACCATTAGACAAAAAATCTATTCAGGAAATGGTACATAACATTCAGCAGGTCTGTAATCATTCCTTAAAATGCGGCTATGATGCACTGGAAGCTTCCTTTAGATCAGCCATGACTGGCACAGTGATCAGAAGACATGCATGGTTAAAAGAGCAGGCCTTACCAGACCATGTCAAATCAAAGCTACTAGATGCTCCCATGGACAAGATCAATTTGTTTGGCTCTCCTGCACAACAGGTGCTGAAGAAGATGGAAGAGAAGGCAAAATCTGTCCAGACAGTGAAAGATTTCTTACAGGTCCAACCTCCAAGGTTTAGCAGGAATTGGCCCTCCAAGAATTGGTCCTTTCCAGACACCTCCAGAGCTCAGAGGCGCAGGAATAGGCGCTCAAGAGGCAGAGGTCAATCCAGAGGTGCCCACAGGGGACGTCAGTGGCAGGCTAACAACCAGCGAGGTACAGCCACAGATACAGCCACCACCACTACTACAGGACAATCACAGTGACTTGGCTCTGGCACCGCCTACCAGGGAACAACTAGAAGCACCCTTAGGCACCACCACTACTACAGGACAATCACAGTGACTTGGCTCTGGCACCGCCTACCAGGGAACAACTAGAAGCACCCTTAGGCGGGAAGCTAGCCTTATTTTCAGTAAACTGGCATTACATCACAGGAGACAAGTGGATTTTGCAGACAATAGACCAAGGTTACAGGTTTCACTTCCATACTCTACCAAGGAAGAGAGGAATGCCAAACCTACCTCCAAATCAAAAGGCAGAAGCTCTAAAACAAATAACTCGCTTACTAAGGATGAGAGCTGTAGAAAAGGTACCATCTATGGAGCAAGGACAGGGATTTTACTCCAGACTCTTCCTGGTACCAAGAAAAGAAAACCAGTGGAGACCTATTCTCGACCTGTCCGCTTTAAACACATTCCTCATTGTCCCAAAATTCAAAATGCTGACCCTGCAGCAGCTTCTTCCCATGTTGGGCAAGGAGTCTTGGCTGGTAACTCTAGATCTCAAGGAGGCATACCTGCACGTCCCCATACGACCAAATTGCAGAAGATACCTCAGATTTCTTGCAGGATCAGAGCATTATCAATTCTCAGCATTGCCCTTTGGCTTATCTACTGCGCCCAGAGTGTTCACGAAATGCCTGGCATCAGTAATTGCTCATTGCAGGCTTCAGGGAATCCAAATCTACCCTTACCTGGATGACTGCCTGTTACAAGCGGACAACAAAAACAAGCTAACAGAAGACTTGAAAAGGGTCATTTATCTACTGCAAGCCCTGGGATACACAGTCAATATAAAAAAGTCAAGGCTGATACCATCCCAAAGGATAACCTTTTTGGGTGCAGAGCTGGACACATCAAAACAAATGGCATTCCTGACAGTAGAAAAACACGAGAAACTCCCTCTCTACTTCTTGGCATTAACAAAGCAGAACCAGCTAACAGCAAGAAAAGTCCTGCAAGCCTTGGGTTTCATGGCATCCTGCATAATATTGGTTCCACATGCCAGACTGCATATGAGAAAGTTACAGTGGTACCTAAGGAATTTATGGTCTCAGCACAAGCACAGCCTAGAAACCCAAATTCCAATAATCCCATGCCTGAAACAAGAATTCCAATGGTGGGCTCAGGCCTGTCAATCAAAGGACTGCCCTTCCACAGCACTCAACCAAGCCAGACAATTGCAACGGACGCCTCAGACCTCGGTTGGGGGGCACACATGCTGGACAAGTGCATACAAGGCTTATGGACTCAAGACCAGCTGCACCTACACATAAATCAAAAGGAAATGCTGGCAGTAAAACTGTCAATTCAGACATTCAGACCATTTCTTCGACAAGGTCAACTGTTGATAAGGACAGACAACACCACAGTTATGTGGTACATCAACAAACAGGGAGGCACACATTCGTACCCTCTATGCCGGATGGCAATGGACCTCTTGAATGTGGCCCTGAGCTTCAACATTCAGTTGCAAGCAATTTTTGTGCCAGGAAAAGAAAACATTCTAGCAGACATACTAAGCAGAACTACCACGGATGCCCACGAATGGATGCTGCATCCGGACATCTTCAAAACCATTACAAGAAAGTGGGGACTACCAGAAATAGACTTATTTGCATCCCCACGCAATCACCAACTGAAGAAATTCTGCACAAGGACGTACCACCCACTTGCTTGGAAAGTGGACTCCCTATCTTTCAGTTGGAAAAACCTGACAGCATATGCATTCCCACCACTTCCTTTGATGCACAAGGTGCTTTTGAAAATCAGAGGACCGTCCAAGGATCATCCTGATAGCTCCAGACTGGCCAAGGCAACATTGGTACCCATTACTGAGGAGCATGTCTCGGGAACAAATATGGACTCTACCTCTAGTTCCCTTACTGTTAACACAGAACAACTACAACACCCTGCATCCAAACCTGAAAACACTGCAGCTGACTGCCTGGAACATTGCATAAGACCAAATAACCCAAATTTATCCCAAAGGGTTAAAGACATTATCTTGGAGGCTTGCAGACCCTCAACAAGAAAAAATTATTCAGCAAAATGGAAAAGATATCACATTTGGAGTACTGCAAAGGGAGAAAATGTGTCACTGGTAAACATAGCCAACATCCTGGAATACTTGGCAGAGCTCTTCCACAACGGCCTGTCCTATTCTTCCATTAAGATTCATGCATCAGCTATTTCAGCAGAATACAACTTGGATCCTCCAGTCTTCTCACATCCTCTGCTCAGGCAGTTTCTAAGAGGAATTAAAAATGTAAAACCACCTAGGAAGCCACAATTGCCAGCGTGGGACTTGAACTTTGTGCTAGAAAAGTTGACACTCCCTCCTTCGAACCAGCAGCAACAGCAGACTTACAATACTTATCATGGAAAACTGCTTTCCTGCTTGCAATCACTTCAGCAAGAAGGGTATCTGAGCTACAGGCATTAATGGCAGTACAGCCCTTCCTGATCTTCCATCAAGATAGTGTCCATGAGAACAAATCCTACTTTTATGCCAAAGGTGGTCTCCAGGGTATCTTTAAATCAAGCTATTCATCTACCTACATTCTTCCCCAACCCACAGAACAGGGGGGAAAGACTGTTGCATACCTTGGATGTACATAGACAACTACGCTACTACCTGGGCAGGACCAAGGGCAATAGAAAAACTGACCAACTGCTGGTAGCATATGCAACAGGAATGGAAGGAAAAGCAATTTCAAAACGGCCAATCTCTAAGTGGATAGGAAATTGCATTAGATTTTGTTACTCCTACCATGGGAAGAAAACTCCAGAAAAAATCAGGCCTCACTCTACAAGGGCAACAGCCACTACCACAGCTTTTCTACGAGGAGTGGCTACCAAAGACATTTTAGAGGCTGCTACTTGGAGCTCCGTGCATACATTTGCCAAGCATTATAATTTACCTTTATACTCCAGATCCCGAGCAGGTTTTGCCACTGCTGTTTTGCAAGGGATCTTAACTACACCATAATCTTATTTCTCCTCCCCCAGTTTGGCTATGGTATTCTACCCATTTGTAAGGACTGCAGATGCATCCTTGAAGGACATAGTACAGTTTTGTACCTACCATAAATGTAGATGTCAGATAGGCATGCATCTGCAGTCAGGATTACCCACCCTCCTTCCCCTCTGTGGTACTCCTAGGGTATTTGCCCATCTTGTAGCTAGCTGGGGGAATCTATTATGGTGTATTTGTTTGTATATATGTACATACATGCTTATTTTTTGTTTGCTCTCTATTTGGAACCATTTGCATTTATCCAAATTTAGCCTTCCTAGAGGGCTCCTGGCATCTGGGGCAAGAAACAGAGGAAAATGGCGTCGGCTGATGCCTTTATACCCGAAGAACAGCTATGACGTCGGGTGAAGTGCGACACCAGCCGAGGCCAGACCCAGACTTTGGAATCCGGCCGACCGAAGGGCTGCCTGACGACAGGACAACCCATTTGTAAGGACTGCAGATGCATGCCTATCGGACATCTACATTTATGGTAGGTACAAAACTGTACTATCTCTCCATTCTGAACACCTCCCTGGTGGTCCCCAGATTCAAAATTTTAACTTTGCAGCAGCTGCTGTTTATGCTAACAAAATATCCCTGGCTAGTGACCCTAGACCTAAAAGATGCCTACCTCCACATCCCTATCAGGGAACTGTGCAGGAAATTCATGCACTTCAGAGGAGGCTCACAACACTTTGTGCTGCCCTTTAGCTTATATGCTACCCCCAGAGTATTTACCAAAATGCTTGGCCCCGGCTATAGCATTCTGCAGACAAAGAAATATACCCTTACCTGGATGACTGCCTCAGTCTAGCAGAGTGCAAAGAAAAGCTGCTCCAAGACCACCTCTTTGTTAAATCACTCCTAACTTCCATAGGGTTTAACTTCCATAGGGTTCACAGTCAATGAGAAGAAATCGAAGCAAAACCCCACCAGGACGATCACTTTCTTGGGAGCTCTGCTAGACACAGCGTCCCAAATGACCTTCCTATCCCCAGAAAAGCAGAGCTTCCTGCCTCTCTACTTTACCCAGCTGGCTTCCAGAAGTCACCTCACCGCGAGGAAGTTTCTGAAAGCCCTGGGATACATGGCATCTTGCATCCTTCTCATTCCTCTGGCCAGGCTTCACATGAGAAATTCAGTGGTATCTAAAGAACCTTTGGTCCCAGCACTCCGTCCCTAGAGAACTCATTTTCCCCTATCCCAAGTATAGGGGCCAAGTTTCTCTGGTGGGCAGAGGCCTGTACCAGGCACAACCGTCTTCCCCCTTCATCCTCTGGCCTATCAGCCAGACCATCACCACAGACGCCTTGGACATCACTTGGGGCACTCGCCTAGCAGGCAGGTGCGCCCAAGGCCTTTGTGATGCCCAGCTACTTCACTTGCACATCAATCAGAAATTATGGCAGTACAAAAGGCTCTGACATCTTTCAAACTCCATCTCAGGCCAGGGGTTCTTATAAAAACAGATAACACCATAGTAATGTGGTATCTCAACAAACGGGGGGAACCAATCTTGCCCCCCTGTGCAGGTTAGCCATGAGCCTCTGGCTTACAGCCACCTCCATGGATCACCTAATCGCCCAATGCAAAAACACCCTGGCAGACCACCTAAGCAGAAACTTACTGGACCCCCACGAATGGCAGCTGCACAGGGAAATCTTTCTGCAAATCACTCAGTGGGGGACTCCGGAAGTGGATCTTTGACCTGCACCTCAACCACCAGCTGCAAAAGTTCTGTACCAGGGAGTATCACCACCTAGTGTGGAAGGTGGATGCCTTGACTTTCCCTAGAACTCCCTCTGTGTACACTTTCTCTCCTCTGCCCCTTATTCCCAAGGTACTGATCAAAATAATGGAGGAGATACCAAAGGCCATCCTCATTGCTCCAGGTTGGCCCAGACAGCATTGGTACCTCTTACTGTGCAGCCTGACCTTACAGCCCCCCATGCAGCTTCCCCTGATCTCAGACCTCTTGACCCAGGGGAGGGGAAAATACTGCACCCAGACTTAGACTCTGTCTTTCAGCATGGCTGCTACCTTAAAAGCCACCAAAGAGTCCCTGTTAAGCAAACAGCTCCTAGATATCACAGAGGCCAGAAGCCCTAGCACCAGAAAAATCATACGCAGGAAAATGGAAAGATTCTGCTCCTGGAGTCTGTCCAAAGGAGCCAGTACCTCCCATCCCTCTCAACTTTGATTACCTAGCAGAGTTTCCCAATAGTGGCCTCTTTATTAAAATCCATGCCTCCACTATTTCTGCCCATTTTGATTCAGATCCACACCCCTCTTCTCTCATACTTTGATTAAGCAATTCCTCAGAGAGGCTTCTAATATCAGACCTTCCAGGAGGCCTCCACACGCAACTGTGGGACCTGAATTATATTCTGGAAAAACTAACTTTACCTCCTTTCGAACCTGATTCCACAGAATTGAAATACTTCTGGAAGACTGCTTTCCTACCAGCCATCACTTCAGCCAGAAGGCTATCAGAGCTTCAGGCTCTCATGGCCATTGAGCCCTTCATTTTCCATGCAGACAGGGTATCCCTGAGTACTAATCCCTCTTATGACCAAGGTGGTATCTGATGTGACCCTCAACCAGGTCATACACATCCACCTTTCCCAACCCTCAAAACAAGGTTTGAATAATTCTACACTCACTAGACATGCACAGACAACTCGGATACTATCTGGCCCGTACTAAGCATTTCAGAAGGAACTACTACTCGTCAGCTTTGCCCCTGGGGCAGAGGAGAATCCAATTTCCAACCACTTACAAATGGATATCGCACTGTATCCATTTTTGCTACAGACTACATGGGAACCCCCCCCCAAATCTATCCGTACCCATTCCACTAGAGCAGCCTCCACTTCCACAGCTTTCCTCAGAGGAGTCCCACCTGGGACATCTTGGAAGCTGCTGCCTCGACCGCCGTCCATACCTTTACAAAGCATTACCACCTACCTTTACAAAGCATTACCACCTACCTCTTATTTCTAAGTCTAGGGCAGGGTTTGCCTCTGCATTTCTGCAGGGCCTGCTGACCCATGCCTAGGACTTTAACCTTTCTTTCCACCCCTCTCCTCAGCTTTGGGAATTCTCCCACAGGTAGTGACTGCAACAGTTGTGTAGACTTACCATAAGTGTAGATGTTAGTGTATTCACTGTTGCAGTCCTGGTTTCACTCCCTCCATCCCCGTATAGTATCTTACCCTAGGGGGACGTAAGCTTCCCACGGTGGCTTTTGGCCACAAGGACCACTTTTCCTTATTTCCTTGCGCTTCTAATGGGTTAGGGCAAGAAAAACTGATGTAATGACGTTTGCTGCCTTGCTTTATAGCACTGGCGACCTGACAGACTACAGGCGACTGCAGCCGATGCAAAAAAAATGGACTCTGGTATTCAGGCCGGCCAAGGGCTACCACAGCAGGGGATAACCCACAGATCGACTGCAACAGTGAATAGTCTGACATCTTCGGAACAGTTTTTAAAGATGGGATGTTAGCTGGTATGCTGTTAATAAGGATTAGATCGCTATCCCAGTAGAGTATGGGATGCGTCTTGCCCAGGATCCTACTGTAGCCAGTATTTAAAAGGTTGTCACTTTCAAGCAAGCTGCATGGTGTGCGGATTTAAAAGCAAATGTATTCAAACTGAAAATCTGAAGTGTTTTGGTATTTTTCACAGTCTTCGGAGTCTTAAGTGTTTTGGTGGTTGACCTGTTTAAACATTTGAGTGGACAGATGAGTACCCCTTTGAGGACTTTCCATTTTCTGTGATAAATTTGTAAAATTGTCTAGGAGAAAATGTCTATGCAATACAGATTCTTACATAGCTTGCTTTTGTTTAGGAGAGTTCTAATGTCTGCTGTTGTAGCAGCTGTATGTTCTTAGTTCCAAGACCTTTAAGTCCACTTTGTCTTTATACTTAAACAGCTGAAAGCCCCTGTCTTTTTTCCAACTTGTGAGGGGGAAAAAAACAGAAGAGGCTTCCAAAGCAACTTCAACTTCTTCTGTGGCCCTGGTTGGGTGAATCTTGTGTGACCTTATCAAGGTTCTCAATGTCTGTTGTATTCTTCCATCCCTTCTGTCACTGATACTAATGATGGTAAGGGTCAGAAGCTTAAATCCTACAGGGCAGGATGTATGCATACTGTAGAGCAGGGAGCACCCCACATAGTGACTTTGGAAGGGCCAGGCAGTAGCCTTCAAGTGTTGGTGAGGGAAGAAGCAAGTCTGCTAACAAGTCCAGATGACAGGTTTGTCCAGGGCTATGACAGACACTTCAAAAAAGGCTATTTTCTGTATTTTAGTCTAACTCGTCAGAGGTACTGAGAGGCATATGCAGTTTTTCCCCAAGAGTCTTTTAAAGCTTTTTCAATCCATGTAATTTGCTTCCCCGGCCTCATTCTATTTAAAAAGGAAAAACTCCCCCTTTTGGCAATGACGCCCTGATTTAGAGAAGGATTGGGTTAGGCTTTATAGGTGCAGTCTCCTGAATCATAGGAGTCAGAACCTGAAGTGTTAAACTTTCCTGTAGAGAAATGATCTTTGCTACCATGTTGAGAATGAGATTGCAAGTGAGAAGACCAAGTGTTAAGAGCTTCTTCAGGTGGATACAAACTCACCTTGAGCTGTTCCTTGCTGTTGGTGCACTCATACCTCTCAACTGTCCAGATTTTCACAGAAAATCTACATTTTTGCCTTCTGATTTCTCATAAAATCTGCAGTTTTCTTGCAAATCACTGGGATGATCTGAGGATTGATGTCACAAAGTAATATACATTTGTTTCAGATTTCATATTCAGAAAAAAATTTATCCTAAGACAAATCCTAAGTTTATAAGAGCAGTATTTAAAATTTGTCTGTATTTTTGGGCTTTTGCTCCCCGGTATGTCAGGCTTTGTCCAGATTTCCTGCACTAAGTGGTTGAAAGGTATGGGTGCACTGGAGGGACTCTTGCAGTGCCGTGTATGCTTCAGACAAGCTTCTGCACCCAAAATGCTCCCCAGTCCTATACATTGTTTTTTGATAACCCTTTGGGTATTCCTAACTGTAACTGTCTTCAAATACTTCACTTCTAATTGCCATCAGAACAAGATGGAACTGCTTTTAATGCGTTTTGGTGAAATTTTATGTGTCTTTGATATTAGCCTTTACAACTGTGAATTTCAACTTCCATATGGCAAAATTTGTCTAGCTACCTTTGCTTATATAAATAGTCTACCTTCTGAGAGTCGTTTTTGCTGAACGTGGTTTTGTATCTCTGGTAATGCAGTCCCTAAAATGCTCTTATGATGCAGCTGGTGGTGGTGTGAGCAGTAACAATAGGTTCCATCATGTGCAGGTTTGAATGGCAGAGGACTCTGAAAAAGCCCTGATACGTAATGCTCCCATGCACAAAATGTTTTGGTGTACTACAGTAGGGGTTTGAAAGATTTGAGGCAAAAACGCATCCAGGTGGTAAAGCAGATTTCAGTCTCCTGTCCTTGGTACAATAGGAACTAGCATCCAGTTCTTGGCACTTTCTTAGGAAGTCCTTTAACTAATCCCAACAGAACTCTGGGGAAATAGTACAAGGAAAATGTGGGAGACCCAAAGAAAGGAGATTGTGCTCAAGATTCTTCAATACAAAGAAAAGAAAAAAAAACAGGGTTGGGAGGGTGGCTTAATGGCTAAGGTGTTTGCCTTATAAACACAAGGTGCAGGGTTTGAGTCTCGCAAGAGATAATTGGCTAGGCTTAAAATGGCTCACAAGGGCAGTTAGCTTAGTACTAAACTATGAACTATGAACTAAAAATGTACAATACTTTCCCTTCCTCCTTGGCCATCCTCTCAATCTTACTGTCTCACTCTTTTGAAACTGATCACAAGAGTCCTAGGTACTAGGGATGGTCCAAAAAAGATCCATGTGGCTTTAGAACTCTTTCTCCCAAATCCTAGGTATTACTCCCCACCCAAGAAAATCCCTAGTCTTTTCCCACCCATTCTTTCCCATGTCTCAAGTCCTAGCACAGTCTCTCAATTCCAACAGGGCAGAGGATTTTATTCAAGGTTTTCTGTAGTAACGAAAAAGTGGAGATCTATACTAGCTGTCGTCCTCCGACTGAGTTCCAAAATTCAAAATGCCCCCTTTCCAAACTTTTACCCCCCCCATCCTTTTTGGTGACTACAACCTGAGACTCCTTTTATCACACACCCATTCAGAGACGTCTGATGTTGAAGGGTTATTTTTCTGGTTTACATTGTAATTTCTCTACCCTCTGGTTTTTATACAGTCCCAAAGGGGTTCATAAAAGGTCTAGCTACAGAAGTTGCATTTTGCAGACAACAGGACATTCATATCTGCCCCATTTGAATACATTATTTTTGCAGGCTCCTTTCAAAGTTAAGAAAAATGCTGTCACGGATCGGTTTCCATCTCAGTCTGGAAAGGTTCTGTTATCCAGTCTCTCAAACTAACATTTCTAGATTGCCTGCTAGACGCAAGTCAAATGGTGACTTGCCAGCGAAAAGGACTACATTTTAGTATTTCCAGTTTTCAACAAGCACTGGCTACTACAAGGGGTTTTCAGAATTCTGGTGTACATGGCTTTGTATCCAGATTATTCCTGCATCCAAATTACACAAATGTAATAGATTGAGCAGGATCCTGTCTTCCTATCCCAATGCTTTACTTTATCAGGAAGGAATTCTGTGGTGGGCAGACCAAACTGTCCTGGTCTTCCCTTATCCCCTTTAGTCTGTAGCCACAGGTGCATCAGACTTCACATGACTAACAGTTACCAAAAGATTCAAAGTGCAGGGTTGGGACAGTCTTATCAAGCATATTACAGAAGTCATTGCCCTGATAAATGCCTTGAAGACATTGAACTGTTTTTGAACTGCAGGATCTCTGTTGGTAGTAAAGGGGCAACATCACATAAACAAGGGGGGACGAAAGTTTATTCCCTTTGCAGTCTAACCATAATAGCTTGGGAAACGGCAATTTTGCATTCTGTCCCTTTAGGCTGCTTACAATTCTTAGAACAAGTTACTGTGGCAGACTTCTTCAGCAGATCACTACAGACCCTCAAGAATGGATGTTACGCAGAGGTCTTCCAAAAAATGACCCACCTGTAGAACTCCCAAGACATTTGTCTCCATTCACAACAGATTCTGCTCTAGAACACCATGCAAAAAGGCCTCTGAAGATGCCTCTTTTCCCATGGGTGGTAATGTTCCTTTACATCTTTTCAATTATAACCCGTTTTTAAATATACAAAAAGAACTCTCCATGTATCATTTTAACTCCCCTTTGGCCCAGACGGCCTTAGTTCTCTAGCTGGTACCACAAGAACCAGGACCCACCTAAAGCGGACTACCTTCTGATTCTACCTTACCTGTGTGAAATTGCTCAATTCAAGCTTTTCTTGCACTGAAAATTCATTTTGGTTATTTCTGTATATTTACCTATTTAGTAGTCATCCTTTATTCCAAGTAACCCTATTTCTGAAGTGAGTTTTAAATAGCCATCCCAAAGAAAACAGCTTCCTATGATTTTTGGTATCCTAGAACTCACTTTGCCACCCTTTGAGACAGCTCTTCACACTGATTTGAACATCTTGGTTACTTGATACTCTGCCCGTTTAAAGATCTGAATTGCAAGCACCGAGCCAGCCCTTCTTTATTACACAGAGAGGGTAACTTTAAGAATCCCCTATATCTAAAGTGATCTTGGAATTTACGTTGTACCAAAAATGTCCTCTCCATGTTTTTACCTAAATGTAAAAAATGGGTATGGGAGATGGAGAGGAAAGTCCTACATGGATGTCTATAGGTAACCTGGATACTACACTGACAATGCAGAAGACTTTAGAGCTTCAGACAAGCTCTTTATTTTGACGAAAAGAAAAGGGTGACCCATGTCAAATTTGACAGTTTTAGTGGTTATCCCAATCTATCCAGTTCTGAACACCTTGTTAATTCCGTGCCTCAGTGGCTAAAGCTCACCCTACCAGAGCTTTGGCTGCATTCAGTGCATTTTTTAAAAGGGTGGACACTAATTGCTCTAGAGGCAGCTACTTGGTCTTCTATTCACACCTTCAACATTACAAGATTGACCAACTTTTCTGTACTAGATTAGGATTTGTTAGATCAGTTAAAGGTCTTCTGGACTGCGATAACTCTGACCTATCTTATAGCTGTTAAGGGTTTAGCAGTCTAATGTAGCTATACTATGTATCATTACATCACTGTTACAGTAATAAAGTTGCGTATGTTAACTCTTGTCTATTGAATAGATCACTGTTGCAGTACTGCAAACCTTCCTCCATTCCCCTTTTCTTTTTCCTCTGCTCTTCCTTTCTAGAGATTTTTTTGTCTAGGGTATGGCTCCTTTTACCCTTCTGCTTTTTTTCTAACATATAAATACCAAAGTCTGTCAGTCTGGCCAGGTTGCTTCCACGTCGCAGCTTTTTCAGAGAGGTGAGAATGCTTTCAGTTTTACCACTCTCATGTCTGCCTTTATACCAGCACACCGTAGAGCTTTCTTGGACAATGGTTTGAGCTTGGTGTACTGGCCAGACATTTGTTCCTTGGCAGGACAGCTGCATGCTACTGCAGGGATCTGTTCAAACTACCGCTGTTATGGTAAGTTTACTTAAACAGCTGTACTTTCCAGACCCAGATATCTTAAATGCTAATGTTGATGTCAAGAACTCTCCTAATGATTGTAAGTTAGTCAAAGCACCTCTCATCAGTTGATTAATTTCTGTAGTCTAGATGTAATGCAGATGTTCTTCATCTCACATTGCTGCAGTCATAACCTGTGGGTAGTCCGCTGTCCTCGGTCGGCCCGAATACCAAAGTGTTAGGCTGGCGTCGGTCTTGGTCGCTCAGATCTGACGTCAGTACACCATGGTATTAAAGTGCATGACCGACGTCATATCCTCAGTCTTTCTTGCCGCATGGTCCGAAGCAGAAGCAGCGTTTGCAAGTGCCGTTCGGCGTTCTGAAATTTTCGTATTCTGAGTTTCAGACCGAAAACCAAGTTGGGCTAAGTACCCCGTTGGGGAATATTTTTGTTTTTTCTTGCCTCAGTTAATTCCGGATGTCAGAAAAAGTGAATAATTGTATTTCTTGTGGGAAACAGATACCGCATAGGGATTACCACTCTCTCTGTATTCCTTGTTTGGGGCCTGAGCACGACGTAGTCGGGTGTCGCTTTTGTGCTAGATTTAATAAGCGCACCATTAAACGTAGGTTAGATTGCGCTAGGCTTGTCTTCGGTAAGCGGTGTAATTACAATATGCTGTCGGATCCTCCGACGCCCGCTATTGCTAAGAAGCGCAAGGAAAAATCATTAAAGTCCAAGCAGGATGAGTCGTCCGTTCCGGACGCCGGTTCTTTAGAAACTACAGTGGAATCTGTGGATCCAGCCGAGGTTTCAGCTGAGTCTCAGGGGGAGCCGTTAATTTTGCAAGATGTGGGCTCTCAGGAGTCGGGTCAGGCTGAGGGGGCCTCTCAGGTTGCTGTACTCCCTTCTTTGCATAAGGTGGTTAGGCCTTCCCCTTCTGTCTCTAAGGTACCTTCCAAGGTCAGGCCTGGTTTGTCTTCCTCTGGTGTCAGTCCTAGTTCTGCAGGTTCTGTACCTAAAAAACACATGCTTAAAATGGCAGAAGATTTGATTTCCTTAATCAGGGGTTCTATGCCCCCTCCAGATAAGAGGCCTAGGGTGGAGCCAGAGGTGGAAAGTTTGGAACATGCTTCAGATTACTCAGAGTCTTCGGCTGAAGACATTCAGGATTTTCCTCCTTATTCTGATTCAGACGCAGAGGATTCCAGTCCTTCTGCTTCTCCTCCAGAGGATTTTTCTTTTTCAGAAACCCTGCATTCTATGAGGGAGCATTTTAAATGGGAAGGTCAGGATTTCTCAGATTCGAAAGAGGCTTAGGGAATTTTTGTTTTACCACAACATCGGCCCTTGGCTATACCTCCTGTTTTGGATGTTGTTCAGGATGTTTTCTCTGAGGCTTCCCTTAATCCAGACTCTTTGCCTCCTGCGCCAGTTAAACCAGATAGGTATTACAGAGTGCCAGAGGCTCATAAATATCTGTATAAGAGCCCAAGGGCTGACCCAGAAACTATTAGCCAGGGACCTAAGGGTGTCAGGGCTTCTGTTGTAAAGAATCCAGTTCCTATGGATAAAGATTCTAGAGCTTTGGATAGGTGGGGTAAAAAAGTGTATACCTCTTCCACTCTAGCAATGAGGGCTTTGAATTGCCAGTTTCATATGTTGAAGTACCAGAATTTTCTCCTTTCTCAGTTAAAATCTAAGGTAGATGCTTTGGCAGAGGGCATAGAGTGTAAGGAATTACAAGATTTGGTTCATGCCTCTGATCAAGTGGGTAAGCATTCTTTGCAGTGTGGTTTTGATGCTTTACAGGCTTCTTCCAGGGTGGCTGCCACTGGATCAGTTATTCGTAGGCACGCCTGGCTTAAGGATCAGAACTTATCAGAGCATGTTAAAGCTCGAATTTTGGATGCTCCTCTGCAGTCTGAAGTTTTGTTTGGTTCTCCTGTGGAGTCAGTCTTAAAGAAAATGGAAGACAAAGCTAAGTCTATGCAGACTGTTAAGGATTTTTTGCAGGTGCAGCCCCCTAAGTTTAGCAGAAATTGGCCTACTAAGGGATGGGCTTACCCTTCTGATTTACAGTCTAGGGGCAGATCTAGACGTGGTAGGGGCAGAGCTCAGGGTTCTTTCAGGCCTAGAACGTGGAGTTCCCCTGCACAATCTACAGGTGAGGGCAGGGGCCAGTCCTTTCATAAACAGACCCAATGACCTGCATCTTCAGCTGCCAGATCCTTCCTGTCTGGCAGCTCCTCTGGGAGGAAAGTTGGCACTCTTCAGGCAAAACTGGCTTTTAGTCACCCAGGACAAATGGGTGTTGGACATTATAGACCGAGGCTACAAGTTTTATTTCCACACATTGCCTCCTTTCAAAGGCATGCCAGACGTTCCTCCTCAGCAAAGGGTGGAGGCTCACAAACAGATTTCTTTACTACTTCAAATGGGGGCTATACAGCAGGTCCCTCTGTCAGAAGTGGGCCTAGGATTTTATTCTCGCCTGTTTCTTGTACCAAAGAAAGGAAACACTTGGAGGCCAATTTTGGATTTATCTATCCTCAACACATACCTGGACATTCCAAAATTCAAAATGTTGACGTTGCAACAACTTCTGCCTCTGTTGGGCAAAGATCACTGGATGGTAACTCTGGATCTCAGAGGCTTATCTTCATATTCCCATCAGGCCCAGTTGCAGGAGATTCCTGCGTTTTCGGGCTGGGACTTTACATTATCAGTTCTCTGCATTGCCCTTTGGCTTATCTACTGCGCCCAGGGTGTTCACAAAGGTACTGGCTCCGGTGATAGCCTTCTTAAGGTTGAGGAATACAAATTTATCCTTATTTGGACGATTGCCTGATTCTTGCTCAAGACAAAAACAAGCTACTTCACCATCTACAGTATGTTATGGCAGTGTTAAGGTGCCTAGGGTATTCTGTGAACGAAACAAAGTCCAGTCTAGTACCCTCTCAGGAAATGTGCTTTCTGGGTGTGAGACTGAATACAGCCTCCCAGATGGCTTTTTTGACCCTGGACAAGCAAAGAAATCTTACACTTTACTTCCAACAATTGTCTCTACGGTCCAGGCTGACTGCAAGGACAGTCCTTCAAGCCTTGGGGTTCATGGCATCTTTTATTCTGGTGCTTCCCAATGCCAAACTGCATATGAGGAAGCTACAATGGTATCTCAAACGTGTATGGACGCAACACTGCCACGATCTGGACACTGTCATTCAGATAATACCTTGCATTCAAAAGGAATTTTTGTGGTGGGCTCAGGAATGTCACGTAAACAAGGGACTCTCTGTGACCCGACCAGAGGCGAGTCAGATCTTAACAACAGATGCCTCAGACGAGGCTTGGGGAGCACACCTCAATGGAAAATGGGTTCAAGACACGTGGCCTGCCAGACTACAACATTTGCATATCAACTTGAAGGAGATGTTAGCAGTCCAATTTGCATTGATGGCCTTCAAGGATCTACTTCACCCAGGACAAGTGTTGATTCAAACAGACAACACAACTGTCATGTGGTACATCAACAAGCAAGGGGGAACCCATTCGTACCCTCTTTGCAGGCAAGCTATGATTTTGTGGGAGACTGCTCTCAATTTGCACCTCACTCTTCAGGCAAGGTTTCTGCCAGGAGCACAGAACTCCTTAGCAGATGTTTTGAGCAGACAGATGGTGGATCCCCACGAGTGGAAGTTGGATCCTCATGTATTTCAACGGTTGACAGTGATATGGGGGACTCCAGACATAGATCTGTTCGCTTCTCCACTAAATTTCCAGTTGCCAAAGTTTTGCACAAAGATGTTTCATCCAACAGCTTGGAAAGTGGATGCTCTATCATTCAGTTGGAGCAATCTTCACGTTTATGCCTTTCCTCCTCTGCCTCTCCTTCCCAAGGTGCTCTTGAAGGTCAGACAGGGCAAGCCCTCCATGATTCTAATAGCTCCAGATTGGCCTCGGCAGCACTGGTACCCTCTGCTGAGGAGTTTAGTATGGGAGCCTCCTTGGCCTTTGCCTTCAATTCCACACCTTTTGTCTCAGGCAGGCAATCATTTCCTCAATGTCAGGATACAGTCCCTGCATCTAACAGCCTGGCATATTCTGTTCTGGAACCTGGAGGGTCGCAGCTTCCTCAACAAGTTTTGAATGTCATTTTGGAGGCCAGAAGGCCTAGTACAAGGAAAGTTTATGCTGATAAATGGAGGAGATTTTTTATTTGGAGCAAAGCAAAGAGCTTTGATGTTTCCCGGCCTAATTTGAGTGTTTCTCTTCAATATCTTACAGAATTATTAGACAAGGGTTTGTCTTTCTCCTCTGTAAAAGTTCATGCTGCAGCCATTTCTGCTCACTATGACTGTGACCCACCATTATTCTCTCATCCTTTGTTTAAGCAATTCCTTAGAGGGGCAAAGAACATAAGACCCCTGCGTAGAGCTCCTACTCCTTCCTGGGATCTCAATTTTGTGTTGGAAAAACTTACTTTACCTCCTTTTGAACCTGCAGCTACATCTGAGTTGAAGTTTTTGTCTTGGAAGACTGCTTTTTTGTTGACCATTACGTCTGCTAGAAGGGTATCTGAATTACAGGCTGTAATGGCAGTTGAACCCTTCCTGATTTTTCATAAGGATAGGGTATCTCAAGTACTAACCCTACTTTTATGCCTAAAGTGGTTTCAAATGTGGCCTTGAACCAATCTATTCATTTGCCTACTTTTTATGCTGATCCCCAAAATAAAGGGGAGAAAATTTTGCACACTTTGGATATTCACAGGCAGTTGCGTTATTATTTGAGCAGGACTAAAGGGTTCAGACCGTCTCAACAGTTATTTGTTTCTTTTGCTTTGGGCTCTCAGGGGAAACCTGTTTCAAAACAAACTATTTCTAAGTGGATTGGCCATTGTATTGCTTTTTGTTATTCTCATCATGGTAAGGAGATTCCGGCTGGAATCAGACCTCATTCCACTAGGGCTACTGCCACTTCTACTGCTTTTTTAAGGGGTGTAGCTACTAACATTACCATCTCCCTCTTTATTCCAAATCTAGGGCTGGGTTTGCCACTGCAGTTTTACAGGGCATGTTAGCAGCTCCCAATGCTTTATGATTTTGCCAACCTCCCTTTACCTTTGCTTTGGGATTCTACCCACAGGTGAGATGAAGAACATAGTACAGTTTTGTACCTACCATAAATGTAGATGTTCGAAGATCCACATTGCTGCAGTCCAATTTACCCTCCCTCCTTCCCCTCTGTAGTTTGGAGTGGTTGTATGGTTTGGGTTGTAAATATTGTTTAGACATGGGTTTTGGAGGTTTTTCTGTTTTTGGCTATGGCCTTTCTTTTTAGGGCCTTCTGACATCTGGGGCAAGAAAGACTGAGGATATGACGTCGGTCATGCGCTTTAATACCATGCAGCAATGTGGATCTTCGAACATCTACATTTATGGTAGGTACAAAACTGTACTTTACCTTGTTCTTAATTTTTCTTGTAGAAGTTCTTTGAAGCGTTTCTGGTTTCTTAATTTGGGTGACATTGTATGCACATTAGTCCCACAGTACAATACAAGGCCTAATAACTAATTTATACAATAGGCTCCTTACATTGGCTTCCTTGTTAGAAACTAAGATGTATTTCGGTATGAAGCAACACTTCCTGACTGCTGTCACATCTGCTTAAAATTTCAAGTTTATATCTGTTATAACATCAAGGTATTTAACAAACTCAGTTAAGTTGTCACTGTTCAAGGTATATGGGTACTTAAAGATACATCTAAAAACAGTACATTTTTGAGGAATTGGGTATAGTCTCTCTTCCAAGGGACTGTGTAGAACATTTCTAAACATCTGTGGAGATTTTTGTGTTCCTGTATTTTTGTATCCAAAGCCTGAATCCAGCAAAATGTGCCCCAAAGCGGACCTTTCTTGGACTCCTGTCCCCATTTTTTTAATCCAAAAGCATCAACTATGTTAACACTGTTCTCCTAACCAGTTTCTTACCCTGTTTATAATAGTTGCATAGCAGATATTTTTGAATGAGTTACTAGAACACCTCTTCAAGATGTAAATTTACAGTTGTCAACTCAGACCACACAGAATTGTTTAGGACTTTGATAGATTAGTCCAACAAAATCAGCTGTCCACAAGTCAGTATTTATCTGGTAGATTTTTTGATTGAAGCATCAAGCCAAGGATAGTTATTTCAAATAGCTTTCCAAGCCAGCTATTTAAACTTGGTGAAAATTAATTCTACTTCACCTCCGTCCCACCTTTTAGAATGGGAGCCACATAAGCTCCTTACCCATTTGCATCAGGTACATAGCCAGACAAGTTGGAACAAAATGTTGAGGTCTTATTCAGCCATTAAACTGTCCTGGTCAGTGGCAGTATTGGATCTAATCCCTTTCACAGCTGTGAACTTGAGTTATTAATGGACAGTTTGTATGGTCATCTGCGTTAATCTTGGTATAGGGGTATATCTACCCCAGTAGAATTACTGTGAAACTTCTTTGAGAATT
Source organism: Protopterus annectens (assembly GCF_019279795.1). Lineage (NCBI taxonomy): Eukaryota > Metazoa > Chordata > Ceratodontiformes > Protopteridae > Protopterus > Protopterus annectens. Next base: position 890,475,918 of record NC_056733.1, on the reverse strand, counting down.
TCTCGTAATTTTCTGGCTTCAGTCTGTCAGTGCAGACATTCACAATTGTATATGCTTAAGGCATTTTATCAGTAGTTCATAGGTTCATAGGTTCATAGGTTCATACTAGGCTATCTGCCCGAGGGCATTTACAAGCCTAGCCCATCGTTTTGTGGCTTACGCCACCCCTTAAGTATGGGGAACTATACCCATTATTTTGCTGTGCCTCTGTCGAGCAGTGACACTGAGGTAATCCCTGGGGTATATTTGCGATCTCCCATCCATTGGTCAAGATTTCTCTTGAACAAGGCCAGCGAGTGCTCTGCCTCACATATACCGGGATTTTGTTCCACAGCATAGGGAGTCTTTGGGTGATGAATCTATCCCTCCAGCACGTCCTATTAATAGCCGTGTCGAGGTTTAAGTCTCCCCTTGTGGCTCTGGTGGATCTAGATTTTTGAGGTGAAGCATATTCATCAAATCTGGGTTTGACATGGCCTTGTATGTTAGGCAAAGGTCACCTCTGAGCAAGCTGGCGACTGAATAGAGCTGGAGTTCTTTCAGTCGGGCAGCATAGGACAGATTTTTGAGACCCTTTATCCTTTTGGTGAGGAACTTTGTGGTCTCTCCAGCTGCTGCAAGTGTCGGGTCAGATACATTCCGAATGGGCATTGTACTCAATCATTGGTCTGATGAGTGATGAGTAAAGGAGACCATGACCTCCCTTGATCTAGATGAGAATCCTTCATGATAAGGTGGGCAATGTAGAAGGTCTTCCTAACTACTTTAGCTACATGGGTGTCGAATGACAGACTACAATCAACCTGGGTCCCCAAGTCCCTGATAACTTCTTCTGTGCTCAGTGGATTGCCACCTATTTGGTAGCTAGGGGTAACCTTGTTTTTCCCAAAGGGTATGACTATGCATTTTTTGGCATTTAACTTTAGGCCATGGCTCTGGCACCAGTTATCCGTTTCTGTGAGACCCTTCTGAAGGATATCTGTGTCAGATGTGTTTTCTACTATGGCTCCCAGTTTGCAGTCATCTGCAAACTTTGTCAGCCATAACCCTCCTGTGTTTGCTTGTACTTGGAAAAGTAGATGCCAAACAAGAGTGGGCCCAGGACTGAGCCCTGTGGGACCCCACTTGTGACAGGCTTTGAGTCTGACATGGCGCCAGCAACTCTGACCCTGTGGGTTCTGTCACTCAGCCAGTTTGCAACCCATCTTGTGATGTATGGGTTAACATTTAAGCTGCTGAGTTTTCAATGATACCAGTGAGGTATTGTATCGAAGGCCTTCGCCAGATCCAGGTAGGCTGTATGGACTGCCTTTCCCTCATCAATGGCTTTGGTGACTGTTTGAAAAAGTCAACCAAGTTTAAAAGGCATGATCTGCCTTTGACAAAGCCAAACTGGGTTGGATCCAAGGTCTGCAAATTCCTATGTCTTTATTTGAGGTCCATTATGATCCTCTCCATGGCTTTGCAGATAAGACTTGTCAAGCTAATAGGCGGTAATTTCCAGGGTCGGTGGAAGCACCGCCTTTGTGAAGTGGGACCACAGTTGCAGTGCGCCACTCCTGGGTACATATCCAGAGGTAAGACTTTGATTAAATAGCTGTCCTAGTTGTGGGTTTAATTCCTCATTGAGTTATGGAGCACACAGCCGGGGACACCGTCGGGTCCCATGGATGCTGTGTTTTTGCTTTGGAGAGAGCAGTTTTAACTTGGCGTTGGAAATGTTTGGGGGCTGCAATCGTTTGGTATAGATATCTCTCCTTTTGGGGAGAGAAGTTTGCACTGAACCTGTCAGCCAGTATGTTGGCAATGTCTGTAGGATCAGTAATCTTCACATCATTTTGATTAGTTCTGAGCATATCTGGGAGTTTCCTCCCAGGTTTCTAACATAGCTAAAGAATGCCTTATGATTGTCTTTTGAGTCTTTAGCTATTTTTCTCTCAAAATTTGCTTTGGATGATTTTATGAGAGCTCTTAATTTTTACTTATAGTGATCAAGGGTGTCTTACCTTTTAAGGATTTTGCTCTATCTTGTAGTAGCTTTCTCCTTTTGTTGTAGAGTTTGTTTATGGCTGGGGTCCACCAGAGTGGACGCTTGCCTTTGGTACAGAGAGTCTTTGTTTTGCTTGGGATTGCCTTATCCATGCAGTCCTGCAGGTGCTGGTAGAAGGCATTTGTGAGTGATTCAGCGCTTGAGTACTGTTTTCCGGCTCGGGGCCTTAAAGGAGACCACACTAGTCTTTAGAAGTGTGAAGTCGGCTTCGAGAAGTTTTTACTGTGGTCTTTTTATTTCAGGTGGGGGTGGGATGAGGACCTCCAGCGAGATTAGTTGTGATCTGATCTCACCAGTGAGGGTATACTTCGGTGTTGAACATTGTGCTCCCATGTTCGTGATGATGAGATCAAGTATGTTATCTCCTCTTGTGGGGATGGTGACTAGTTGTTCCATGGCATTTGAGTTTATGAATTCCAGGAACTTTTGGGCTAGGGTGTTTGGGCTTGAGTAGTGTTCCCAGTCTATATTAGGGTAATTGAAGTCACCTAGTATGATGGTGTTTGGTGATACATTTATCCCTCTAGTGTTTTCAGGAAGGCCATGTGAGGTTCCTGAGTTTGTGAGGGTGGCCTGTAACATGCTACAATTTGCAGAGCAGTCTTGCCTATGGTTAATTGCACCTGGATGGTCTCCGATGCATCGTGCGTTGCCACCAGTCTTGAGGTGTGGGTGTCCTTGATGGATATGGATACCCCTCCTTTCTTGGTATTGTCCGGATTTTGGGGCGGGCATGATATGAGGTAAAACCTGATAGTGCTGGGGTGCTCTCAGGAGCCTTGAACCAGGTTTCTGTCACAGCACAGACATCGATGTTCTCCATATTGAGAAGGGCCTCGAGTCGTGCATTTTGAGATTTAGACTTCTGGCATTGAGCAGCATTACCCTTAGTTTTTTCCTTTTTGTGTTCTAGGGTGGTAGGTTTAGAATTTGAGCCTTGCCTAAAAAGGCACTATGGGGTGGCAAGAGCCTTTGCCAATATCCGAATCCCAGGGTGACAGGTGCAAGCCGTCCCTTGAAGCAGCGTGGCTTGTCCAGCATGTCATCCCAGGCAGACAGACACTGGATCCCCTTTGAATGACACCAGTGGTTAAGCCAATTGTTAAAGCTGATCATCTTATCTCTGTATTGTGGCATCATTCTTGGTGAAGGTAGGATACTGCTCAAGGTCAGGGTCATACCTGCCTGGGCTACATAATCAGAGAGCTCCTCAATGTCTCTTTTCATGTAGTCCAAGGAGACGTCTCAGGTCGTTCACACCAGCATGGACAATGACTGAGTCATATTTGTACCTGCTGTTGAGAGACCTGAGTGCTTGTTATGTGGCGGATTCTAGCGCCCGACAGGCAGCTTACTGTGACCTTCTCCTTACTCAGTCTGGTGGCGGGCGTCAGTGTGTCTGACTATGGAGTCACCAATGACTAGTGTGTCTGGCATTGTGTTTGGCCTTAAGGGCTGTGACTGTTTGACACTCTGACTGTGAGGTCTATGTGTTGCAGGTGCTGTGTTCTGAGGTGGTGGTTGTTTGGGTGTCTGCTTAGGTGGCCTCTGCTGTTTTGGTAGATTTTTGTTCAGAGCCTCCGAGTATGTCTTTGTGTGTTTATGTGTATGATTTGAGGTTGTGATGGTACTATGCGAGACTGGGTCTATAGTGTGTGTGGTAACCTTCTCCTCCTGACTGGTCTTGCCAGTCCTATGTTGACGGAGCTCAGCCTCCAGTTTGGCCCGATACTTGCATCTCTCGCATGTATTTGTGTTTTGTGGGAGGAGGAGAGGGTTGTCTGTGTACATGAGGCAATTGTAACATTGCCTCAAAATTCCCAGGTTCACCAGCTGAGCAGGAGAGGACACTAGCAACTGATCCGTCGACATGCTAGAAGGAATAGACAAAAACTTTGAAAAGATTCGGGGCGTGGGTGACAGAAATGGGGGTTTGCCTTTTGGGGTACTATCTATGACAAGAGTGCGTATCAAGGTAATAAGTACTGTAGGAGCAAGTGCTAGGTTTAACAGATAGAGAATAGTCTACTTGGAGTCAAGTAGAGATGATCTTTTAGTTATAGGATACGCTGATTAGATCAGTAGTATAGTTCGAGGAAGGTAGTTTTAAGGGAAAATTTGAAGAGTGTAATTTAGGTAGCCCTAATAGTTTAAATCTGCTTAACCGGCTGCCCTAGTGTGCAACAGTAGCAGCTCACGCAAAATCCGCTAAATAAGCAGCAGCGTTTTAGCGTTTTATATCAGGGGCTGAAAGAAGCTAGGAACTGGCCCAAAGCGACCAATAAACTACAAGTTGCTGGCTGAAACCTCACAAAACTGGACCAACAGGCAGCTCAATGCTTCCCACTCCCACTGGATAGCAAAGGAACTTCCTCCTTTCCAAATTAGGTAAAGAATCAGTAACAGGAACTGCAAACAAAGTCCAGGGATCAGCAAGCTCTGAAACTGGACTAATCTAGCAAAAGGGAGGAAAACAAGAGATATTTTTGGTTTTTTTTCAAGAGACAAGCAGAACAGATACAGTAAACACTTATAAATGCTATAAATCGGCTATCACAGCCTACACAAACAATTTGCAACAGTTACAGATATTTAAAGTAACAAACTGAGAAACAAGTGCAATATCAGAATAAATGCAGAATAAAACAGTAGCAATGTATCAGCAAACAGGAAAATACAGTAGCAAGATAAATATAAGTGGTTTGCCACAAAAAATACTTATTTCAGGTAAAACAGCTCTCTGAAGCGTGGAGTACTCAGCTGGCCACCAGGAGGATCTTGTGCTGAGTAGGTACAAGCCAAAAGCGTTTAGCGTTTTTATATCAGGGGCTGAAAGAAGCTAGGAACTGGCCCAAAACGACCAATAAACTACAAGTTGCTGGCTGAAACCTCACAAAACTGGACCAACAGGCAGCTCAATGCACCACTCCCACTGGATAGCAAAGGAACTTCCTCCTTTCCAAATTAGGTAAAGAATCAGTAACAGGAACTGCAAACAAAGTCCAGGGATCAGCAAGCTCTGAAACTGGACTAATCTAACAACAAGGCGTTTAGCAAGCGGAAAACAAGAGATATTTTTTGGTTTTTTTCAAGAGACAAGCAGAACAGATACAGTAAACACTTATAAATGCTATAAATCGGCTATCACAGCCTACACAAACAATTTGCAACAGTTACAGATATTTAAAGTAACAAACTGAGAAACAAGTGCAATATCAGAATAAATGCAGAATAAAACAGTAGCAATGTATCAGCAAACAGGCGAAAATACAGTAGCAAGATAAATAGAAGTGGAAAGCCACAAAAAATACTTATATCAGGTAAAGTCGCTTTTTCAGCTCTCTGAAGCTTGGATTACTCTGCTGGCCACCACTGGCCATACTGTTTCGACTTCCTAATGTTATCCCTTGTTTTGACTTTAATTTTTTGTATGTTTCAATGCAATAGTTTTGCATTCAGTTACGTAGTATCTAAATGTTTAGGAATCCACGGCTTCCTTTTTGCTATTGATCACTTTGGGACCAGTTGAAACGTGTTTAAACTCCCCATAAAACCATAAATGTAGCTGTGATGCCAGTTTTCATACTTCCCAGTTCCATTTGTTGATTTTCTTGGTCTGGATAGTCCACTTGGGCAGAAAAGCCCCTTTTTAGAAGAGGCATGTGGAAGAAGCACCACAGTTCAAAAACATACAGAAACAGGAGCAGAATGGGTTACTTCCGATACAAGCAGATCATCACAGAAGCTACAGTAAAATACACAAGCTATTTACATTTGCATTTAGATTAGTGTAAGGACAAAGCATGTTTCCAATGAGTTTCAAACTATAAGTAGTGACATTTTCTGAAGCGTAACATGTACCGATAGAGGCAAAGTACATGATGTTGTACCCTTTTGTAATCTACTTCATAAAATTATTTTTAGATAGTCTGTAGTTAATAATTCTTCAGCAGTTGCAGTGCTCCATCTACATTCTTGCTTAAAAGGGCATGCTTAGTTTTTCTGAACAAGTATTGGGAATATTCAGATCACCAGATTGTTGTAGCCCCAAAACAGACCTACAGCAGTCATAAGCATTTCATTTTTAAGCTGAGCATGTTGTATCCCAGTGTTGTCTGCACTCAGTTCAGTACATAATTTAACACTGGAGTCTGTCGCGCACACTTCTACTGTGTTTTTGTTGTAACCCTTGTATCCAAAATGTGAATGGCTGCAAATGTTTACACCATGGTTTAGTAATGAATCCTGTCATAATCTTGTTGAAACCTACACTCAATCAACTGTACAAGATTGAAGATAATTTGTTCTTGTCACAATTTAAATCTAATAGTGCACCTCCAGCAAATGTTGGACACTGGAGCAGCACATTTCCTTATCCCCCACAGTTAACTGCAGCTAGACACTATCCCTCCCTAAGCCATCTGACTTGGTTTTACAGATTCCCTGGAGCAGAATTAGACTGCTTCCCTAGCCCAGGAGGTCTGATGCTTTGAAGAGAGCAGTCTGCACCATATTTTCAGTTTTTTCACAAATGACAGGGTAAATACCCATCCTGCTTGGACAATTTTCTGTTTCTGATCATATGGATTTAATGAATGAAATCGCTATAAAGCTGAGGTAGTGCTGAACAGTTTACGGATTTCTGCATGTTTGTAGATTTGTTCTGTGCATTCATAACTTCGTTTTTGTCAAAAAGGCCTACTGAAAGTTGCAGAGCAGCTTTCCAGAGTTCTAGTGATGGCATTGAGTTATTTTTTTTCACACTTCTTCCTTGTTTGGAAGGCAATCACATGAATTCCTCTCAAGAACGCTGCACAACTTTAGTTGCTTTCTCAGGTTTGTAATTAAAGGCCTTCCTTGAGCATATTACTGTCATTAGGCCAGGGGATATGTTGCATTTTGGGAAGGTGAGATCTTAGTGTTTCACTGTTGCAGTCATTACATTTGCGTAATCTGCTGGCAGGTTGCCCTCAGTCTGCCTGAATTCCAAAGTCTTGGGTCCTGCGTCAGTTGCTGCCTTTACTTCCATGATATTAGGGGTATAAAACTTGCAGCAGATGGCATTTTCTTCAGTCTTTCTTGCCTTGTGGTGCCAGAAGCAGTTCGCAAGTGCCGGTCGGCCGACTCCTGAAATTTTTGCATTAGTTTCAGAACCGAAGTCTTCAATTAAAGCTAAGTACCCCGTCAGGGAAACTTTTTTCTTGCTCCTTACCGATATCAGTAAAAGTTAATTGCATTACTTATGAGAAGCAAATAACTCATAAGGATTTTCATTTGTACTGCATTCCTTGCCTAGGCCCGGATCATAACGTGCCTTGCTGTCGGTTTTGTGCTAGATTTAACCAACACACTAAGCGTCTGTATATCTTTGCTTCTAAATATTTTGGAAAATGATTTAATTACCCTGAAATTCTATGATTAGCAATCCGACTACCTGAGTTCACAAAAAACACAAAGAAAAGGACAGACCGTCTAGGTCCAAAACAGACAACAAAGCTTCTCCTAAGCCAGTCACCGGTTTGCCAGTACTCAGTGAAGCGCTTTCGCAGCCCATGATACCCGCTACTTTTGAGTCGCAGGCCTCTACCGAGACCCATGTGGAGTCCAGTATGCCGTGAGATTCTCAGAGTATTGTACCCGCTGATGTGTCTCCCTCGGTTGGGTCTGGAGCCGCTGAGCAGGCACCGGCTTCTGAGGGTGTTTTCAGGCCTCAACATTTCAATGTAAAACAGACGTGAGCTTCAAAAACAACTTCTAAGGCTAAAAAAAGACTCTGGAACCACATGCTCAGGCCCCTATGCCTAAAAACAGATCAAAATGGCTGAGGACTTGCCTTGATCAGGGGTTCCCAACCCCCCCCTGATAAGAGGGCCTAGGCAAGACACTGATTATGAATCTTCAGATCAGGTTTCTATTTCTTCTGATTCCTCTTCTGATCAGGAATTTTCTGTATGACCCTATGAAGATTTAGATGCTGAAGAATCCATCCTATCTGCATCTCCTCCTGAAGATTATTCTTTTGGAGAAACCTTGCATACTTTAAGGGAACATATTCATTGGGAGAGTCAGGATTTCTCAGAATCAGAGGCTTAGGGATTTCCTTCTTCCTCAGCGTAGGCCTTTGGCTATGCCTCCTGTATTAGACATTGTTGGTGTGTTTTTAGAATCAAACATGGCTCCTGATTCCCTACCTCTGGCTCCTAGTAAGCCAGACCGATATTACAGGGTTCCTGACTCCCACAAACTTTTATTCAAAAATCCTGCTGCAGATCCTGAAACTGTCTCAATGGGTCCCAAACGTGTAAAGACCTCTACAGCCAAGAATCCTACCCCCTCAGATAAGAGATTTCAGGGCGCTGGATAGATGGGGAAAGAAGGTTTATACGTCTGCAACCTTGGCAATTAGGGTCTTAAACTGCCAGTTTCATATGTTTAAATATCAACAGCATGTTATGGGATTATTGAAACAGAAAATTATGTTGATTTCTGAATATGTGGAAAATAAAGAATCACAGGAATTATTGCATGCAGCAGAACAGGTTGGAAAGCATACTTTGCAATGTGGCTTTGATTCCTTTGTGGCCTCTTGCAGGGCCGCAGTTACTGGATCTGTGATTAGAAGGCATGCCTGGCTCAAGGAGCAAAATCTGCCTAATGTTAAAGCTAAATTGTTGGATGCACCTTTACAGCATGATACTCTGGTAATAAGGCAGAAGAGGTTTTAAAGAAAATGGAAGACAAAGCTAAATCTATGCAAACTGTAAAAGATTTCTTACAAGTGCAGCTACACAGATTCAGTAGACACTGGCCTACTAAAAACTGGTCCTTTCCTGTGTCAGAACCTCACAGGGCAAATCCAGGCATTCAAAAGGCTCTATATACCAATCACAGGGTTTTTACAGGTCAAAGTAATGGGGTGCCTCTACCTCCAAATCTGGAGGAAGCAAAGCGCAACCCTACAGTAAGCAGTCTCATTGACTTCCCTCTACCATCACCAAGCACTTATCTTTTGGCAGCCCCCTTGGGTGGAAAATTAGCACTTCATGCTCAAAATTTGGCAGTTAACCCAGGACAAGTGGGTATTAAACATAGTATCCCAGGGGTACAGATTTCATTTCCATACCTTGCCAATTCCAAATGGTTGGCCAGATCTGCCACAAAATCAATGGGCAGAGGCTCAAAAACAAGTTGCGTCCCTCATGGATATGGGGCCTATTCGGCCAGTACCAGAACAGGAAAAAGGACAAGGTTTTTATTGGACTGTTCCTGGTACCCAGAAAAGACAATGCCTGGTGTCCAGTACTGGATTTATCGATTTTGAACACATTCTTGGACATCCCAAAATTCAAAATGCTGACTTTACAACAGCTTCTGCCCATGCTGGGCAAGAACGATTGGTTAGTGACTCGACTTGAGGCATACCTGTATATCCCAATAAGGGAATCGTGCAGAAGATACCTCCGCTTCAAGGCAGGTTTTATGCATTACCAATTCTCTGCACTGCCCTTTGGCTTATCTACTGCGCCCAGGGTCTTTACAAAGTGCCTGGCACCAGTAATTGCATTTTGCAGACAAGCATACAAATCTATCCTTACTTGGACGACTGTCTCATTAAAAGGAGAAAAAAAGGACATTCTTCTTCATCTGGCATTTGAAAAAGGCTTCTAACATGCCTAGGGTAAACAAACGAAAAGAAATCACAACTGGTATCCTCTCAAATTACATTCCTGGGTACAAGCTTGAATACAACTGCCCAGATAGCTTACCTTACACCAGACAAAGGCAACTATTTACTTCAAACAGATGGCAACATAAACCCAGTTATCTGCAAGACAAATTCTGCAGGCTTTGGGGTTCATGTCATCCTGCGTTCTACTAATTCCATATGCAAGACTGCATATGAGTAAACTACAGTGGTACCTAAAACGTTTATGGAGTCAACATTCAGTCTGGAAACAATAATTTCTCTCATACCCTGCCTACAACAGGAGCTTCTTTGGGCAGCGACATGTCACTAGAACATGGGACGATTTTTCACTCTACCCCCTGCCACCCTATCCCTAACTACAGACGCATCAGACTATGCTTGGGGGGCCCACCTGGCAGGGAGATGCATTCAGGGCATATGGAGCCCAAAACAAATGCATCTGCATATCAACTAGAAAGTTTGTTAGCTGGTATTCTTCGTGTTTCACTGTTGCAGTCATAACATTTGGGTAATCTGCTGGCGGGTTGCCCTCAGTCGGCCTGAATTCCAAAGTCTTGGGTCCTGCGTCTGTTCCTGTCTCTTCTATGACGTCAGGTCATCAGGGGTATAAAACAAGCAGCCAACGCCATTTTCTTTAGTATTTCTTGCCGCGAGGTGCCTGAAGCAGTTTTGCAAGTGCCGGTCGGCCGACTCCTGAAATTTTCGAATTAGAGTTTCAGAACCGAAGTCTTCACTAAAGCTAAGTACCCCATTGGGGAAACTCTTTTATTGCTCCATTCCGATGTCCGTAAAAGTTAATTGCATTACTTGTGGGAAGCAAATACCTCATAAGGATTTGGATTTATTCTGTATTCCTTGCCTAGGCCCTGATCATAATGTGCCTAGCTGTCAGTTTTGTGCTAGATTTAACCAATGCACTATTAAGCGTCTGTATATCTTTGCCTCAAAATATTTTGGAAACTGATTTAACTATCCTGAAATGTTGGATAGCAATACAACTACCGGAGTACACAAAACTCAAAGAAAAGGACAGACGGACAATCGAGGTCCAAAACCGACTAAGCTTCTCCTAAGCCAGTCGCTAGTTTGCCAGTACTCTGGCACTTAAGCAGCCCCTGATACCCGCTACCTTAGAGTCACAGGCCCCTACAGAGACCCATGGGGAGTCTGGCATGCCGTGAGATTCTCAAAGTATTGTACCCGCGGATGTCTCTCCCTCTGGATCTGAGCTGCTGAGCAGGCACCGGCTACTGAGGGTGTATTCAGGCCACAACATTTTTATATAAAACTGACACCAGCTTCAAAATCAAAGACAAAAAGCAACTTCTAAAGCAGAAAAAAAAAAATGCATGAGCCACGTGCACAGGCTTCTATGCCCAAAAAGCAGATTATCAAAATGGCTGAAGACCTATTTGCCTTGATCAGGGGTTCCCAACCCCCTCCTGATAAGAGACCTAGGCAAGACACTGATTTTGAGTCTTCAGATCAGGTTTCTATTTCTTCTGATTCTTCTGATCAGGAATTCACTATACCACCCTATGAGGATTCTGATGCAGAGGAATCTGTCCCATCTGCATCTCCTCCTGAAGATTATTCCTTTGGAGAAACCTTGCATACTTTGAGGGTGCATTTTCACTGGGAGAGTCAAGATTTCTCAGAATCGAGAGGCTCAGGGATTTCCTTCTCCTTCAGCCATAGGCCTTTAGCCATACCTCCTGTTTTATAGGTTCATAGGTTCATACTAGGCTATCTGCCCTAGGGCATTTATAAGCCTAGCCAAAGTGTGTTTGGCTTTCGCCACCCATTTTAAATCAATTTTGCTATGCCTTTTTTTTGAGGTTGGTATACTGTGCCTCTGTCTAACAGTGACACAGAAGTGATAGCCGGGGTAAACCTACGATCTCCCATCCCACTCATCAAGATTCCTCTTGAAGAGAGTCAATGTGGGACTCTGCCTAACCTGGACTGGGATTTTATTCCAGAGTGAAGGGAGACTCTGGGTTATGAATCTGTCCCTCCAGCATGTCCTATTTATTTCAGTGCTGAGGTTCAAGTCTCTTGAGCGCGTAGCTCAATGGGATTTAGATTTTATGAGGTGCAGCATGTCCATTAATTCCGGGTTGGACATGGCTTTATATGTCAGGCACAGATCGCCTCTGAGCAGACGGTATGCCACTGAGTAGAGCTGGAGTTTCTTTAACCGGGCAGCATATGGCATCTGTTTGAGCCCTTTGATCCTCTTGGTAAGGTACTTTTGGGGTCTTTCCAGTTGCTGCAGGTGTCTGGTAAGGTACATCCCAAAAGGGGCATTGTACTCAATTATGGGCCTGATGAGGGATGAGTAGAGAGGCACGATGACCTCCCTTGATCTAGATGTGAATCCCTTCATGATTAGGTGGGCTATATAAAATGTTTTTCTAACCACTTTGGCCGCGTGGTTGTCAAATGAGAGATTGCTATCAACTTGGGTCCCCAGGTCCCTAATGACTTCTGTACTTAATGGATTACCACCTATGTGGTAATTTGTGGGCACTGTTTTTGCCAAAGGGATGACTATACACTTTTGGCGTTAAGCTTGAGGCCATGGCTCTGGCACCAGTTGTCTGTTTCTGAGGCCCTTTTGGAGGATGCTTGTGTCGGCTGGAGAGTTGATTATGGCGCCCAGTTTGCAGTCATCTGCGAACTTGGTCAGCCACAGTCCTTCCGTGTTGGCCTGTACCGAGAAATATATACCGAACAAGAGAGGTCCCAGGACTGAGCCTTGTGGGATGCCACTTGTAACTGGTTTGGAGTCTGACATGGCTCCAGCAATTCTAACCATGTGGTTTCTGTCCTTGAGCCAGTTTGCAACCCATCTAGTGACATAGGGGTTTATATTTAAGCTGGTGAGCTTATCTATAATGCCCGAGTGGGGTATTGTATCGAAGGCTTTTGCGAGGTCCAGGTAGGCTGTGTGGACCACCTTCCCCTCGTCAATGGCCTTGGTGACTGTTTCAAAGAAATCTACCAGGTTTGAGGCAGGATCTGCCCTTAAAGCCAAACTGGGTAGGATCCAGTGTCTGTAGGTCCCCAATATCTTTATTTATGAGGTCCATGATGATCCTTTCCATAGCTTTGCAGACCAAGCTAGTCAGGCTTATGGGGCGATAGTTTCCAAGATCCGTTGAGGCACCACCTTTGTGGAGAGGGACTACTGTTGCTGTACGCCACTCTTTGGGTATATATCCTGTAGTAAGGCTAAGATTGAACAGTAGTTTTATGTTTGGGTTTAGCTCTTCTTGGAGTTCATGCAGGACGCAGCCCGGGACACCATCTGATCCCATTGATGCTGTGTTTTTTGCTTTGGAGAGGGTGGCTCTTACCTGAGCATCTGAGATGTCAGGGAGGCAGCACTCTGTTGGGATAGATATTTGCCCTTCTGGTGGGGAGGGGGGGGGAGTTTGCACTGAACCTGTCGGCTAGGATGTTGGCAGTGTCTGTGGGCTCGGTGTATTTTTTGTCATTTTGGACTAATTCTGAGCATAACTGGGAATTCCCACCCAGGTTCCTAACATAACTAAAGAAAGCCTTGTGATTATCCTTCGTGTCCTGTGCAATTTTTCTCTCGAAGCTGGCCTTAGACGATTTTATGAGTGCCTGTAGTTTTTTGCTAATACTGTTCAGAGATGCCTTCCCTTTTTGGGATTTTGCTCTCATATGTAGTAGCTTCCTCCTCCTATTGTATAGTTTGTTTATGGCTGGGGTCCACCAGACAAGACGTCTGCCTTTGGAGGATTGGGTCTTGGTTTTATTTGGGATTGCATGATCCATGCATTCCTGAAGGTGTTCATAGAATGCGTTTATAAAGGATTCTGCGGTCTGGGCCATATTTTCCACAGGCCCGGGGGCTTTGAAGGATTTCGCCTCGGTTTTGAGGCGTGTGAAATTTGCTTTAGAGAAGTTTTTCACTGTGGTTTTCTGGGCAGAGGGTGGGGTCGGGATGTGGATATCCAGTGAGATTAGTTTATGGTCTGATCTTACCAGTGAGGGATACACTTCTGGTCTGGAGCATAGTGTCCCCATGTTGGTGATGATCAGGTCCAGTATGTTTTCCCCTCTTGTGGGAGTGGTAACAAGTTCCATAGCATTTGAGTTTATAAATTCTAGGAACCTTTGGGCTAGGGTGTTGGAGCTAGAGTAATGCTCCCAGTCTGTTTGGGTAGTTGAAGTCGCCCAATATAATGGTGTTTGGAGAGACCTTCATATTTTCCAGTATTCTCAGGAAGGCTGAGTGGGGTTCCAGTGTTTGGGAGGTTGGTCTGTAGCAGGCTATAAACTGGAAGGCAGTTTTACCCACAGTTAGTTGCACATGGATAGTCTCTGATGCTTCGTGCTGTACCACCAACCTGGAGGTGTGGGTATCTTTGACAAATATTGATACTTCACCCTCCTTTTGTGGTTCGGTCCAAGTTTTGGGGCTGAAAAAGCATGGTATGAGGTATAACCTGGTAGTGCTGGGGTGCTCTCGGGAGCCTTGAACCAGGTTTCTGTTACTGCACAGATATCTATGTTCTCCATGCTAAGGAGAGTTTCGAGTGCGTGCATCTTGAGGTTTAGACTTCTGGCGTTAAGTAGCATTACTCTTGGTTTCTTATCCCTTGATACCTATGGAGGTGGGTTTGGCTTTTGAGCCTTGCCTAAAAAAGGCACTATGGGGGTAGCAAGAGCCTTTGCCAATATCCAAAAGCCCAGGGCTGACAGGTGCAAGCCGTCCCTAGCGAAGCATCGTGGCTTGTCGAGCATGTCATCCCAGGCTGACAGGCATTGGATCCCCTTTGAATGACACCAACACTTAAGCAAATTGTTGAAATTGATCATCTTGTCTTAATATTGTGGCATCATTCTTGGTGAGGGTCAGATGCTACTCAAGGTCAGGGTTATACCGGCCTGGGCTACATGCTCAGAGAGCTCCTCTGTCTCTCCATCTAGTCCAGGGAGGTACGTCTCAGGTCATTCACACCAGCATGGACAATGACTGAGTCATATTTGTACTTGCCTTGGAGTGACCTGAGTGCTTGTGTTATGTGGCGGATCCTAGCGCCCGACAGGCAGCTCACCGTGACCTTGTTCAGCCTGGTGAGTGGGACGTCAGTGTGCCTGACGATAGTCACCTATTACAAGTGTATCAGGTGTGTTTAGCCTTAAGGGCTGTGACTGTTTGGCACACTGGCTTTGTGAGCTGTGTTGCACGTGTTTTGTGTTGGGGTAGCGGTTGCTTGGGTGTCTGCTTTGGAGGTCTCTGCTGCTTAGGCAGATTTTTATTTAGAGCCTCAGAGTATGTTTTTGTGTGTTTGTGTCTGGTTTGTTGTTGTGGTAGGTCTATGTGAGACTGGAATTGTAGTGAGTGTGGTTTCCTTCTCCTGACTGGTTACGCCAGTACTGAGTTGAGAGAGCTTAGTCTCCAGTTTGGCTATATGGTTGCATCTCACATGTGTTTGAATTTGTTGGGAGGAGAGGGTTGTCTGTGTACATGAGGCAGTTGTAACATTGACTCAAGATTCCCAGATTCACCAACTGGACCGGAGAGGAGATTGACAACTGACCTTTGGACATGCTAGAATAGTATTGGGAATTCCTTTATAATTGAAAAAAAGGGCCAATGGGGAAACAAGGTACTCAAGGGGAGTTTGTGAGGGTGTAGTGCTTTTAATTTTTTTAGAGCTGACTTTATATAATTGCTTTAGTGAGCAAGTGCCAGGTAACTTAAATGCAATGTGTTACAGATAACTTAAATGCAAAAATGACACAGTAACTTTCAAGTGGAACAAGGAAATAAGTACAGTAAGCAATGCAGATATAACTAGGGATCCACAGAAGTGCTAAAAGGCCGCGTTTTAGGTGGAATTGGCGTTTCAGTGAAATAAACCAACAACAAGCATACAAACAAAGCTAGATTCAGCAGGCCTGGATCTAGTCTGTGCTACAGCAAACAAGGTGTACCAATTTCAGTAAGAAGCAGTTCAAATATGCAGGCACTATAAGCCTTTAACCAGAAATTCCCAGCTCAGAAGGACAGAGTCCAGCCTCTCCTCCACAAGAGTGCAGAACATGAACCCTCTTAATGTAAAATAACTGGCCTCAAGCCCAAGTGCTTAAACCAGAATTAATACACTTTTAGAATAACAGACACTGAGCCCTCAATCAGCAGTTCCCAACTTAGAAGGATGTAAGCTACCTGTTCTGCCACTACAGTGCAGACCACAAACCTTCTTAATGGAAAACTGGTCTGAAGCCCAGGTGCTTAAACTAAAAGGCTTAGAATGAGTTGCACCAAGCAGTAATAAATACAATTGAGTACTTTTAAGATGACGCAAAAGACATTGTGGATGTGTTTTTGGAGTCGAGCTGGACTCCAGACTCCTTACCTCCGGCTCCTAGCAAGCCAGACAGATATTACAGGGTTCCTGACTCTCAAATTTTTATTTAGAAACCCTGCAGCTGACCCTGAAACTATTTCACAGGGTCCAAACTGTGTTGAGGCCTCAACAGCAAAAAATCCTACCCCCTCTGACAGATTCCAGGGCACTGGATAGATGGGAAAATAAGGTTTATACGTCTGCAACCTTGGCAATCAGGGCCTTAAACTGCCAGTTTCATATGCTCAAGTATCAACAACATGTTATGGGATTACTGAAACAGAAAATGATGATTTCTGAATGTGCAGAAAATAAAGAATTGCAGGAATTATTGCATGCAGCAGAACAAGTTGGAAAGCGTACTTTGCAATGTAGTTTTGATTCCTTAGAGGCCTCCTGCAGGGCTGCAGTTACTGGATTTGTGATTAGGAGGCATGCCTGGCTAAGAGCAAAATTTGCCTGATCATGTTAAAGCTAAATTGCTGGATGCACCTTTACAGCATGATACTGTTTGGTATTGAGACAGAAGAGGTTTTAAAGAAAATGGAAGACAACGCTAAGTCTATGCAAACTGTAAAAGACTTCTTACAAGTGCAGCCAAGATTCATTAGACACTGGCCTACAAAATATTGGTCCTTTCCTGTATCCGACAGAGCTCAACGGGGCAAATCAGGCTCCCTAAAGGTTCTCGATACCAGTTACAGGATTCTTACAGGTCAAAGCAATGGGTGCTTCTACTTCCATAACTGGAGGAAATAAAGCACAACCCTACAGTAAAAAGTCTCAATGACTTCCCTCTGCCATCACCAAGCACTTCTCTTTTGGCAGCACCCTTAGGGGGAAAATTAGCACTTTATGCTCAAAATTGGCAGTTACTAACCCAGGACAAGAGGGTGTTAAACATAGTTTCTCAGGGATACAGATTCCACTTTCACACACTGCCAATTGCAAACCGTTGGCCAGATCTGCCAATAAAATCAATGGGCAGAGGCACAGAAACAAGTTAGGTCCCTCATGGATATGGGGGGCTATTCAGCCAGTACCGGAACAGGAAAAAGGACAACAGTTTTTTCAAGACTGTTCTTGGTACTCGGAAAAGACTAGGTCTGGCACCCAATACTGGATTTATCAATTCTGAACACATACCTGGACATTCCAAAATTCAAAATGCTAACTTTGCAGCAGCTTCTGCCCATGCTGGGCAAGAACGCTTGGCTGGTGACATTAGACCTAAAAGAGGCATACCTGCATATCCCAGTAAGGGAGTTGTGCCGAAGATACCTCTGTTTCAAGGCTGGCTTTATGCATTACCAATTCTGTGCACTGCCCTTTGGCTTATCTACTGCGCCCAGGGTCTTTACAAAGCGTCTGGCACCAGTAACTGCATTTTGCAGACAAAAGTATACAAATCTATCCTTGGACGACTGTCTCATTCAAGCAGAGAACAAGGACATTCTTCAGCATCTGGCACTTGTGAAAAGGCTTCTAACATGCCTAGGGTACACAAACTAAAAGAAATCACAACTGGTACCCTCAAAAGATAACATTCCTGGGTGCAAGCTTGAATACAACTGCCCAGGTGGCTTTCCTCACGCCAGACAAAGGCAACTGACTACTTCAAACTGATGGCTAAAAATACCCAGTTAACTGCAAGACTAACTCTGCAGGCTTTGGGGTTCATGGCATCCTGCATTCTACTGATTCCATATGCAAGACTGCACATGAGGAAACTACAGTGGTAGCTAAAAAGTTTACAGAGTCAACATTGTCAGTCTGGAAACAATTCCTCTCATTCCCTGCCTACAACTGGAGTTTCTATGGTGGGCAAAGGCATGTCACCAAAGCAGGGGACGGGCTTTCACTCTACCCCCTGCCAGCCAAACCTTAACAGACACATCAGATTTCGCATGGGGGGGCCCACCTGGCTGGAAGATGCATTCAGGGCATATGGACCACAAAATAAATGCATCTGCATATCCACCAAAAAGAGATGTTAGCTGTTCAAAATGCCCCGACAGCCTTCGAGGACTTACTTCATCCAGGACAACTACTGATAGACAACATGGTACATAAACAAGCAGGGGGACATGCACTCATACCCCCTTTGCAGACTAGCCATGGCACTGTGGGACACAGCCTTGAATTAAAAGTACATCTTCGAGCTCAATTCCTGCCAGGAAAGCAAAGTACTCTGGCAGAAGATTTAAGCCAGAAACCTTATGGACCTTCACGAGTGGAAACTAGATCCACAAGTTTTCAACATGATAAAGAAATGGGGGAGCCTGGACATAGACCTGTTTGCCTCTCCTTGGAATTATCAACTTTAAAAATTCTGCACAAGGACTTTTCACAGACCAGCATGGAAAGTGGACGCCCTATCCTTCAGTTGGAAAAACCTATCCGTTTATGCCTTTCGTCCTCTGCCTCTTCTTCCCAAGGTCCTACTAAAAGTCAGACCAGAAAAACCAAAGATGATATTAATTGCCCCGGACTGGCCCTGCCAATACTGGTACCCAATCCTAAGGAATGTCTCCATTCCCAGCTTGGTACTTGCCTCAAATACCTCACTTACTGTCCCAGCAAAACAATCGGATCTTGCACAATCACCTCCAAACACTGAACCTGGCAGCATGGCTGATCATGTAGTTATTCAAACACCCCTCCGTAAAGCTATGATGGATGTCATTTTGGAAGCCAGAAGGCCTAGTACTAGAAAATCTTATGCTGATAAATGGAAGAGATTCTGTGCTTGAAACCAAGCACAAGGAACTGAGACAGCAGAGCCAAATATTCCTCAGATTTTACAATACTTGACTGAGATGCTTGACAAAGGCCTGTCTTTTTCATCAATAAAAATACATGCCGCTGCCATCTCGGCTCATTACAACACAGAGCCTCCCATCTTTTCTCATCCTCTGCTAAAACAGTATCTTAGAGGGGCCGAAATTTTAAGGCCTCCCAGAAGATCACCATCTCCTGCATGGGACCTCAGTTTGTGCTGGAAAAGCTCACCCTGCCTCCTTTTGATCCGGCAGCTACTGCTGATATAAAGTTTTTATTTTGGAAAACAGCTTTCCTTCTGGCAATCAATTCAGCAAGAAGGGTTTCAGAACTACAGGCCATTATGGCTGTGGAGCCTTTTATTACATTTTACCCGGACAGGGTGTCCCTCAGGACAAATCCTTCCTTTATGCCGAAGGTGGTATCCAGTGTGGCTCTTAACCAAACTATTCACCTGCCAACTTTTTACCCAAATCTGCAGAACAAGGGAGCGGATTCTGCATTCCTTGGACGTACACAGATAACTAAGATTCTACTTAAACAGGACCAAATCTCTAAATGTCTGAGCAACTACTGGTGGCATTTGTTGCAGGATCAGAAGGGAAGGCCATTTCAAAGCAGACTATTTCAAAGTGGATAAGTCACTGCATTCGTTTCTGCTATTTGCATTGTGGTAAACCAATGTCCAAGGGAATCGGGTCACATTCCACCGGGGCTGCATCTACCTCAGCAGCTTTTCTCAGAGGTGTTACAACCAAAGACATTCTAGAAGCTGCTACTTGGAACTCTGTTCATACATTTACAAAGCATTATCATTTGCCTCTCTTCTCGAAGTCCAGGGCAAGCTTTGCCACTGCAGTTCTGCATGGCCTTATAGCCGCTACTAATGCTATTTAGTTACAGCCTCCCATCCATAGCTTTGGGATTCTACCCAAATGTAATGAATGCAACAGTGAAACACAAAGAACATAGTACAGTTGTGTACACTTCTACATAAATGTAGCTGTTAGTGTATTCACTGTTGCAGTCCGGATTACTCACTCGCCATCCCCCTTTTTTCTAGAACTTCTCTTTCCTTCACTATATTCTAAAGCCTTTGTGGTGTATTTGATTTTAGATGAAGGTAAAGTTTGTTACAATTGCATTTACATATTGTAGTTTATATATATATATATATATATATATATATATATATATATATATATATATATATGTGTGTATATATATATATATATGTATATATATATATATGTATATATATATATATATATATATATATGTACATATATATACATATATATATATATATATATATATATATATATATATATATATATATATATATATATATATGTATTTATATATATATGTATATGTATATGTATATAATTTTTTTCTCTCCACATCTGGGGCAAGAAAAACTGAAGAAAACTGCGTCGGCTGCATGTTTTATATCCCTGGCCACCTGACATCATGGAAGAGGAGACAGCAACCGACGCAGGACCCAAGACTTTTGAGGGCAACCTGCCAGCAGATTACCCAAATGTAATGACTGCAACAGTGAATACACTCGAACATATACATTTATGGTAAGTGTACACAACTGTACTTTTTCTGGTATACAAAAGGTAGCATCTTACAGAAAAAGACTAAATATTAGTGAAGCGGGTAGGTTGCAAGAGGTTTTAGTAACTCAGTCCCACTGAGACCC
>NC_056733.1:890430404-890454773 GCF_019279795.1 Protopterus annectens | reverse complement strand
GCTTTACTGCGTTTGTAGATTTTTGCAGAAATAAGGAATGGGGTTTTAGTCCATACTCATTCTGGTCCTAAAAAATGAAGGCAATGGAGGCCCATTTTGGCTTTGTACAGATGAACAAAACTAAGTAACCAAGATCCATGTTACTGATAGTGCAAGCGTTACTTGCTATGTTTTCTCCAGAGTTTTGGTGACCACAGTTTTGAAAGATGCTTCCGTAAGTATAACCATCCACAGGGACTTCAGGCTGTACTCAAGATTTCAGATATTGATGCTTGCATATTTACCTTCCTTGCCTTTTCACCATACTGTACTATATGTATAGGGCCAGTGCTTGGCTATGTAAGGATAAGAGATTTTAAATGAACACTAATCTAGACAGCTGTCTAATTCATATGGCCGTTGGGTGTACCTGGAAGTGCTTTTCTATTAAGAACAGAGTTTCCCTAATTGATATCCTTTCGTAAGGAAAAAGGAAACTCTAAATTTCTGGTAAGAAGTACAGTAGTAGTGCTATGAAGTCTTATTTGGCTTAGTGTGTGACAAGGGGCATCCTCCTTGCGTGATCTGCATAGTATAAAGTTTTGAATTGGTGGCACTAGTGTTGGATGGGTTTTTCTCAGTTAATTTGTCATTGCATCTTCAATCCTATCTAAGCTCATTATGCAGAGAAGTTCCTCAGGGTGAGCTTTGCATCTCATACTACCTAGGAAAGCTGGTATAAACCTTAATCTTTTGCTGGAAATTGAGCAAATTTTCTTAGTGCTAAGTCATCTTGGTGTGTCATATTTGCACGTGAAGCCACTGCATAAAATGGTTTAACTCCTTCCATTCAGTATGGCTGTTGAATATGTACCTTTAACTCCCAGTGGCTGTGGCTTTAGCCTGAAGTAATCTCCTTGCATTTCTAACAGATACTCATGGACAGAGGTCACATATCAGTACAATTGTTTGCCATCATGTATGCTTTAAGAAGAAAATATTCTGATCCTTGTATGTAGCATGATTTTAGATTAATGCAAATATGAACAAGCAATATCTGATGTCTAGAGGAGCATTGAGAGGTAACTGCAGGAATGCCTGGAGGTGCACTCTGTTGTAATGCGTTGAGAAGTTTTGTCCTTTCTTTATTTGGACTGCTTCAATAAGAGCTTTATAATTTTTTATTATACTTTGTTTCTTTCGGCTTTTCCTGGTTAGGAGTAGCCACAGCGGAACACCGGTCTGCTAATGATTGGCAGTAGATTTTTACATGCTGGCTTGCCGGACCCAACACACAACTTTCAAG
Organism: Protopterus annectens; assembly: GCF_019279795.1. Lineage (NCBI taxonomy): Eukaryota > Metazoa > Chordata > Ceratodontiformes > Protopteridae > Protopterus > Protopterus annectens. The sequence goes on along the minus strand of NC_056733.1, from coordinate 890,453,488 downwards.
AAGGAACGCCCATTCTACAAGCCCTAATCTGTGATGTCACTGTAGGGGATACTATGAACTATATCCATAGGCTTTAATGGGTGATATTTTTCAGATTCATGGTGGTGCACCCATGAGTCTCGGCACACTCTGATTTCCTTACTTTTGTCTCTGAGGTTAATTTATATTCTGTCCTGTGACTGGCTCGTAGATTTAATTATATTTCCAGATGTCCCTTCTCCCAAAAGTTGCAGCAGCAAATTTTTGCTAGTGGGGGAAAAATGTTTTGGCACTTTGTGCCATGTACTGTGGAAAGTTAAGGAATGAAACATCAGTTTACTTCAGTGTCTCCTACTGGTTGCTTTTATCCTTGCTTTGAGGTTGTCTGAACTTTAAGTACATGCATGCTGAAAGCCAGTGTAGATCTTTCACAGTGAAGCTAAGCCTCAGAACTGATCTTTTGTTCCAAAGTTTATCTGAATTGGCATTAACCAGGCTGTTTAGATGCCAATGTTGTAGCCCGTAAAGCAAGAGTGGAAAGCTATTGCACCATTCTGAATGTTTAAAATAAATTCTTGACAAGAAAGGAATTTAAGCTGTCATAACAGGTGCCTTCCTGCACTTAGTGAGAGTAAGTGAACTGGTTGGAACTGGTCTGGCATAAGCTATTTATAAAATAGTTCAGGGACAAGGGTTTATAAATTCCAGTGTTTCTATTTTACTTTCGTTTGTGGTATTTAAACCCTATTTTTACAAAGGTTTGTGCTTGTTTGTGTGTCTCACTGCAAGGTATCTCAGCTACATTTCCCTTACGAGCACTCTTGTGTGAGGCCGTCCCTTGCAGCTACTGTATTGATTTTAGCCAGCCTTACTCACAGCTATAGGTACTATCCTCAGATAGTACACAGTCTATCCCTGACGTCTCTCCCACAGATTCTGGCCACCATGGATGGACAATTTCCTATGGTTTCACCTGTTAGTCTGGTTGATAAGGGCATATTGGCAGTGTAGCAACTGCCTGATGTACAGACAACCTCCTACCACCTAGGAACACAATATGTGAAAGTTGCAGTTACATGGAGACAGCAAGGATTCTAGGTTCTTGATCACAAGCCAGAACATCTGGCAGTGAAAAGGTTGTCTGCACAAACAATACAAACACAATACCTGTACAAGACACACCTACGTATGTGGAGGTTCTCAACAAAAATATACCTAAACAAGAGACCCCAGAGACAAACGCACCACAGTCCACAGCATCAAACACCAGTGTACACACTGGTGTCTCTCTGCCTCAACGGCTTAGCTGCAAACCCAGCATACTAGTCATAGGAGACTCGTGACGCAGATGTGCCCCTCACTAGGCTAGACAAGGAGAAATTCAAATTAAGTTGCTTATCAGGTGCTAGAATCTGCCATACCATGCACGCATTCAAGTCTCTTAACAGATACTGTTATTACTCTGTCATAGTTTGTTGGTGTGAATGGCTGGAGATGTACTTCACTGGACTATATCAAGAGACGTGATTGAGCTCACTGAATGTGTCCCAGGCAGGCATGTCCATAGCCTTAAGCAGCATCCTACCATCACCCAGAATAATGCCTCAATACAAACAGAAAATGATTGACTTTAGCAGCTTAGATGTTTGTATTTCACTGTTGCAGTCATCGCATTTTTGTTATCTGCTTGCAGTAGCCCTCAGTCGGCCTGATTATCAAAGTCTTGGGTCCTGCGTCAGTTGCGGTCTCATCTTCCATGACGTCAGCTAGTCAGGGGGTATAAAGCATGCAGCCGATGCAGTTACATCAGTCTTTCTTGTGTGGTGCCCGAAGCAGAAGCAGTTCGCAAGTGGTGGTCAGCAGACATCTGAAATTTTCATTTTCGTGTTTCAGAACTGAAGTCTTCAACTAAAGCTAATTACCCCGTTGGGGAAACTTTATTTCTTGCTCTAAACCAATGTCAGTAAAAGTCAGTAATTGTATTTCTTGTGGAAAGCAAATACCGCAAAGATTTTCATTTGTACTGTATTCCTTGCCTAGGCCCTGACCACGATGTACCTTGCTGTCGGTTTTGTGCCTTATTTAAACAACTATCCGTCAGTATATTTACGCTTCTAAATATTTTGGTACTAGTTTCAAGTATCCAGATATGCTTTTGATAAGCCGTCAGACTACCAGCATTCCTAAAAAAACGCAAAGGTAAAGCCAGAGACAGGCTGCCTAGGTCCAAAGCTGCCGACACTCCTAAGCTAGTCGCAGGTACTCAATGAGGCACTTTAGCAGCCCCTGATACCCGCTATTTCAGATTCGCAGGTCTCTACTGAGACCCATTTGGAGTCTGGTAGGCCGCGAGATGCTTTAACTGGAACCTGCGGATGTTTATCTTGGATGGTTCCGGAGCCACTGTGCAGGCACTAGCTTCTGAGGGTGTATTCAGGCCTACTTGCATATTAAACCGACACCATCTTCTTCAAGGCCTAAAACTCGAACAATGCCTAGGAAACTGATGCTCAGACTGCATGGTCAGGCCTCTATGCCTAAAAAACAAATAAGAATGGCTAAAGACCTTATTACTGTAGTCAGGGCAATCTAGCCTTTCCCATCTAAGATGTAGGACTGAATTTGTGTATACTTCTGACCAGGATTCTGAAACTTTCCTCTGACCAGGATTTACCCTTGTCTACCTATGAGGATTCTGATGCAATGGACTCTATTCCCTCTGCGCCCCCCCCCCCCAAGAGGATTTCTCTTTTGGTGAAACCTTGCATACTCTTAGGGAGCATTTTCGCTGGGAAAGCCAGGATTACTCTGATTCTAAAAAGGGGTTTAGGGATATTTAACTCCTGCCTCAACACAGGCCCTTAGCTATCCCTCCTGTACTAGACCTTGTTGATGCCTTTTTGGAATCTTGCTTGGCCCCTGACTCTCTACCTCCTGCTCCCAAAAAGCCTGAGACTCACAAGTTCCTTTTTAAAAATCCTACTGTGGATCCTGAGACCATTTCACAAGGACCCAAGGGCATTAAGGCTACTACTGCCAAAAATCCTACCCCCTCTGATAGAGATTCCAGGGCACTGGATAGATGGGGTAAGAAGGTATACACTTCTGCAACCTTGGCCATTAGGGCCTTAAACTGCCGGTTTCATATGTTCAAGTATCAGCAGCATATTATTGGATTGCTTAAACAGAAAATGATTTCTGATTGTGCTGAAAATAAGGATTTACGGGATTTAATGCATTCTGCTGAACAGGTTGGAAAACATACTTTACAGAGTGGTTTTGATTCACTAAGGGCATATTGCAGGGCTGCTGTCACGCTGGCATGCTTGGCTTAAGGAGCAATCTTTGCCAGATCATGTTAAAGCTAAATTGCTGGATGCTCCCTTAAATCAGGTCCACCTGTTTGGCAACAAAGCAAAAGAACTTAAAAAGATGGAGGAAAAAGCGAAACCTATGGAAACTGCTAAAGATTTCCTACAAGTACAGCCTCCAAGATTTAGTAGGCATTGGCCTTCTAAGAATTTGTGCTTTCCTGCCTCTTCCATGCCTTCAGTCCAAACCCAGAACCAGCAGAACACCCAGGCTTCAGTCCCAGGGTACGCACAGGACTAAGCAGTAGGGGGCTCCCACTTCCAAATCGGCGAGTAGTAAGACTCTCCCCTATGGTAAACTGTCTCAATGACTTAACTTTAAAACTTCCAAGCACTTCTCAACTGACTGCTCCTTTAGGGGGAAAGATTGCTCTGCAACCAAAAAACTGGGCACTCATTACCAAGGACAAATGGGTTTTAAATATAGTTTCCCAAGGATATATATTTCACTTCCACACGTTACCAACCCCAAACTGTTGGCCAGATCTACCCCCAAATCAGTGGGCAGAGGCTCAAAAGCAAGTATTCTCTCAAGCATAAAGGCTATTCAAACTGTACCAGAAGAGGAAAAGGGACAATGTTTTTACTCTACTTTTTTCCTGGTACCCAGAAAAGACAACTCATGGCGTCCTATCCTGGACCTTTCTATCCTAAACACCTTTTTTTTATTCCAAAATTCAAGATGTTAACTCTTCACCAATTGCTTCCTATGCTAGGCAAGAATGCCTGGTTGGCAACACTAGATTTAAAGGAAGCCTACCTGCACATCCCAGTCAGGGAATCTTGCAGCAGATGCCTACGCTTCAAAGCAGGCTACATGCACCGTCAGTTCTCTGCACTGCCCTTTGGCTTATCTACTGCGCCCAGGGTATTCACAAAGTGCCTAGCTCCAGTCATTGCATTTTGCAGGCAAAGAAATATTCAAATATACCCATACTTGGACGATTGTCTAATTCAGGCAGAAAGCCAGGACATACTTTTGAATCATCTGGCATGTGTACAAAAGGTGCTAACCTGTCTGGGGTACACCATAAACGAAAAGAAATCGCATCTTGTACCCTGTCAACAAATTATATTCCTGGGAGCAAGCTTGAACACAAATTCCCAGATGGCTTTCCAAACTCCAGAGAAACAAATTCATTTGACAGCTTACTTCAAACTAATGGCCACAAAAACCCCATCTGCAGGGCAAATACTGCAAGCCTTGGGGTTCATGGCCCCCTGCATTTTACTAATTCTATATGCAAGACTGCATATGAGGAAACTACAGTGGTATCTAAAAAGCCTATGGTGTCAACATTATCAAGAGCTAGAAGCAATGATTCCTATCTTACCTTGCCTACAGTCAGTTCATTTGGTGGGCCGAGGTCTGCCACCAAAACAAGGGACTACCATTCACTCTACCCACTGCCTCCCAAACCCTAACAGATGCATCAGACTGTGCATGGGGGGGCTCACCTGGCAATGAAGTGCATTCAGTGCAAATGGAACCCAAGTCAAATACACATGCATATCAATCAAAAAGAAATGTCAGCTGTACAGAATGCTCTGACAGCCTTCAAGGGCCACATTCTTCCAAGACAATTAATGGTAGACTGACAACATCACTGTTTACAAGCAGAGGGGTACCCCCCATTCATACCCCTTCTGCAGACTAGCCATGGCTCTGTGAAACACAGCCTTGAGCTACCAAGTGCATCTATAGGCTCAGTTCATGCCAGGAAAACTAAATACACTGGCAGATGAACTAAGCAGACATCTCATGGACCCACATGAGTGGAAACTGGAACCAAAGACTTTCAACATGTTGATAAACAAAGGGGGAGTTAAGATGTAGACCTCTTTGTCTCCCCCAAATCCACCCATTGGGCGAATTCTACATAAGGACTCCCCACAGACAAGCTTGGAAGGTGGATGCTCTGTCCTTCAGCTGGAAAAATCTATCCATTTATGCTTTTTCTCCTCTGCCTCTCCTCTCAAGTACTACTAAAGATCAAACCGGACAAACCAAGGACTATACTGATTGCATAAGACTGGCCACGCCAACACTGGTACCCCCTCTTGCGCAGTGTCACTGCTGGCTGCATGGCACCTGCCTCAGACCCCTACCCTGCTGTCACAGCAGGAGCCAGATTCTGCACCCTCCACTTCAAACCCTGAACCTGGCAGCCTGGCTAATTACCTAATCTCTCCGTTACCATCCCTCAGTAAACAAGTGTTGGATATCATTTTGGAGGCAAGGAGACCTAGTACTAGAAAATCTTATGCTGAAAAATGGAAAGGATTCTGTGCGTGGAACCAAACTTAAGGGATGGGCACAGCAGCACCCAGTTTACCTTAGATTCTTCAATACTTAGATGCTTCACAAGGGCCTTTCTTTTTCTTCCGTCAAAATTCATGCCTCAGCCATTTCAGGTCATTACAACACAGCCACCCCTCTTCTCTCATCTACTGCTCAAGCAGATCCTCAGAGGGGCCAAAACCTTAAGACCACCCGGGAGAGCCCCTACTCCAGCCTGGGACCTTAACTTTGTATTTGAAAAACTCTTTTCCTCCTTTTGAGCCAGCTGCAAGTGCAGAGTTAAAATTCCTTTCTTGGAAAACCGCCTTCCTTTTAGCAATTACTTCAGCAAGAAGTGCATCTGAATTACATTCCCTTATGGCAGTGGAGCCTTTCATCATCTTTCATGCGGACAGGGTGTCCCTCAGGACCAATCCCTCCATGCCCAAGGTAGTATCCATTGTGGCTCTTAATCATTCCATTCATTTGCCAGCCTGCTTTTCTAATCCACAGAACAAAGGGGAAGATATACTGCACTCAGATGTGCACAGACAACTTTGATTTTACTTGGACAGGACTAAACCTCAAAGGAAATCTGAGCTGTTAGTGGCATTTGCTGCAGGGGCAGAGGGGAAGGCCATTTCAAAGCAAGCCATTTCTAAATGGATAGGCCATTGCATTCATTTCTGCTATAAGCACCATGGTAAACCTTCCCACAGGGGATTAGACCACCTTCAACCAAGTCTGCATCTACCTCTACAGCCTTTCTCAGAGGTGTCCCTACCGGGGACATCTTAGATGATGCTACCGGGAGTTCCCTACATACTTTCACCAAGCATTACCATTTGCCAATTTTCGCTAAATCCAGAGATGGCTTTGCCATTGCAGTCTTGCAGGGCCTTATAGATGGTCCTAATGCAATCTAAATTCCTCCTCTTATCCTTAGCTTTGGGAATCTACCCAATTGTGATGACTGCAACAGTGAAACACGAACATAGTACAGTTGTGTACACATACCATAAATGTAGATGTTCAAGTGTATTCACTGCTGCAGTCCTGATTACCCTTTCTCCAGCCCCCTGACTTCTTTTGGCTATACCTCTATTCTCCTTTAGTATACTTATAAGCATTTTGGTGTATTTGCTTCTTTGTTGGAGGTATAACCTTGCATATATATTTAATTGCTTCCCATTAAGGGGGCACCTGACATCTGGGGGAAAAACTGATGTAATGGCGTCGGCTGCATGCTTTATATACCCCCTGACTACCTGACGTCACGGAAGGTGAGACAGCAACCGCAGGACCCAAGACTTTGATAATCAGGCCAACTGAGGGCTACTGCACGCAGATAGCCCAAATGTGATGACTGCAACAGTGAACACACTGTCTACATTTATGGTAAGTGTACACAACTGTACTTTTCTGGTGTCATTCCAAGGGGATCCAGTACCTGACAGCCTGGGAGGACATGACTGACGGACCAAGATTTTTATCCAGATATGGCCTTCAGGCTTCTGGCCTCCCCCATAGTGCCTTTTTAGGCAGTCATGAGGACAAAATTACCAACATGAAAAATTCTTCTAAACTAAATTTAATGGTCATGCTGCTAAACACTAGGCGTTTTAGCATGAAACTGCACTCATTGCAAGCATTCCTCAGCCTTGAAGATGCTGCCATTTGTGCAGTCACTGAAACCTGGTTCAAAGCTGTAGAAATGACACCTGCCTTAGGAGTTGCTCGTCCTATCGTACTTTCAGGCCACAAATGGAAGGCTACAAAGCCAAAAGAGGTAGAGTTTCAATATTTTTCAAAGACATACACTCCTCCAGGCTAGTCAAACAGTATGACACACAAGTGCAGTTAACTGACAAAAACATCTGTTCAAATCATAGCTACAGACCCCCAACCATGACTCAGGACACCCACTCCACCTATCTGGACCGACTTGAATCCAACAAGATTCAACCCTCTACCCTGATCCTGGGTGACTGACTACCATACCATAGAGTGGAAGACCTATTTTAGCCCAGACAAGCTGCCAGAGATTCCTCAACTTCATCAGTGCCAATGCATTTGATCACCTGGCCGACACGTCCACGAGAGGTGAAAATATCTGGTACTAACATGAGTAGCTACTGTAGCACCCCTACAATGTCATCCTCCTTGGTAAGATCTGACCATAAAGTGATCATTTTCAAAGTCCCCATCTTCCCTGACCTGCCCCTTGCCAGGGTCAAACAAAACTTTTGCTAAGCTGACTGTGGTCCCCTGAGCAGGTATAAGTGGCTTCAGTCACCATCCCTTCAGTTGGAACTAGCAGTAATGTCCAAGCCTACTCCAAAAAAACTATACGAGCACCTACATAGCTGCATGGACACAGCAGTACCTGACTGGAGCAAATCCTCTTCCTCAAGGAAAGATAAACCTGTCTAGTGGACAGCAGCAATAAACAAACTCTCTAAAGGAAAAAAAAATTGCTGTCCAGAACCAAAAAGGAGCAGGTGCCAAGTTAGAAGCAATTTCTCCTTTGAACAAAGAAACAAGGTTACTGGTCGAATCCTTTAAGGCTAACTTAGACTACAAATATGGCCACAAACACTAAGGACAGTCACAAGGCCACCTTCACAGACTTCTGAAGTCTCAAAGGCAACACCCAAATCTGTTGTAAATTGGCTTTAAAGAACACCAAATCTACAAATGCCGTAGATATAGCCAACCTACTGACAGGTTCATTGAAAACATCCCCCCCTGCCCCCATCAGTAAACCATGACATCCCCATCACCTGCCCCCCCCCCCTTCATCACCAAGGAGCAGGTCTTTAATTCCCTCTCAAAGGCAAATACAGCCTCCATGGGACCTGACATCCCTGGATGTGTCTTGCATGAGCTCTCAGCACCATTAGGCACCTTATTCAGCTGAAGCCTGAGCATTGGCTTCATCCCAGACGAATGGAGGACAGCCACAGTCATCCCTCTACACAATGGTGGAGTGTTCACTGACCCAGGCAGTTATACGCCCTTCAGCCTAACTAGCTTGATCTGCAAGGCCATGAAGCGCATTATCGTTGACCTTGTAAACAAAGACTTTGGCAACTTCCAAATGCTTGACCCCAAACAGTTTAGTTTTGTCAAAGGGAGATCATGCCTGTTAAACTTGGTCCACTTCAAGACTCGCCAAAGTCATGGATGGGGGGAAGACTGTGCATACCACCTACCTTAACCTAGCCAAAGCCTTCAACATTCCCAACTCAGGCATAATAAACTCTCCCAGCTAGGCATCAACCTGTATGTTAACAGGTGGGTAGCCAACTAGCTCACTTATGGAACCCACTCAGTCAAAATAGGGGAAGCCACGTCTAGTAGACGTGTAGCAAGCAGTGTGCTCCAAGGATTGGTCCGGGGGGGGTATCTACTGTTTGGGATACTTTTCTGAGGTGCAAGCCAAAACCATTGGGGTGTTGCGCTGACCATATTTGCAGTTGGCATGGTCTTAAATTCCCCGGGTGATGGGAACATCTTCCAAGAGGACCTTACCCAAACTAATGACTGGTGCCAGAAGCATGTCCTCAAACTGAATGCCAAGAAATGCATTATTCTCCTCTTTGGGGAAAATGGCGTCCCCACTAATCTGCACCCAGGTTGATAGCAACCTGACTTGACCACCACATTTTCTTCGTTGTACGGAAAGCTTTCTATATGGCCCACCTCATAAGTAAGGGTATTTCATCCAGGAACAAGGTCATAAACATCCCTGTTCTCCTCCCTTGTCAAACCCATTATAGAGTACAATGCCCCCTTCAGCATGTATCTTGCCAAGGACACGCAGCAGCTGAAGAGACCACAGAGTTTCTTGACCAGGAAAATCCAGGGTCTCAAACACCTGTCCTGTACACTTGGGTTAAGTCCTGCTTCTCTATTCAGTTTTGTGCAGACTGCTCAGAGGTGACCCATCTGGCGTACAAGCCCATGTCAGACCCAGCCTTGATGGAGCTGCTACATATCTGCAAGTCTAACTCCACTCATGCAACCCACACGCAAGGCCTCAACCTGGTCTGGACATTAGTAGAACTTGTGGACGGGATAGATTTGTGTCCCAAAGACTCCCCCATCTGTGGAATAGACTCCATCTTCATGTCAAGCAGAGTTACTCACTAGCCCTCCTTTAAGAGGAACCTGGATGGCAAACAGAAAATTCACCCCTGGAATCCACCCTGCTTCCCTGCTGGACAGGGAAAACAGGTGCTGACTTTGTGGGAACATGGGCAAAATTCTTGGTAGGCTTATAAGGGCCTCCGGGCCAATAGCTTAGTATTGTCTTATGAACCTTTGAACCTATTTAAATTTTTGCCTAGCAAACCAGGCAGGACTGTCTCTGCAGCAACCTAAATGGCTAGCAGACTGCTTCACCTCTTACAGAAGTGAGAAAGATTAGTATGAGGTATGAAAGTGCATGCTACCAGGGCAGTAACAACCACCACCTGTAGGAATGTATATGCACTGTGTCTAAGGCAGCTGCCTGGACTACAGTCTAGTTTTTCTTTTGTACTGCAGGGTAGCTGGAGTAGCACCAAGTTTGGTACCATTGATGTCCCATTCACATGTTGCTGTATTCTGTACTCTTGGGTTTCCTTCTCTTGCTACCTGAACGTCTGTCCAGTGTACAAAAGCTTCTTGTCATTGCTAGGTGCATGGGACGGGTCTATATTGGAACACAAAGTTCTAAATATCGAACGCTCACATGAGCGAAAGTGCAGTACCTCATATGTTTTTTGATCGCAGTACAGTGAATATTGGAATATTTGCCCTTTCCTCACTGTAGTGTGATCTTGGAGTTGGAATGTATATTTGGGGGCGGGTGCAGCTCTCCACAATAGCAATTTCGAGGTCCTGCATTTTCACTCATGTGAACATTTGATATTTAGAACTTTTTGTGTTCTAATACAGACCAGCATGGGGCATCTGATGTGGCTAAGGGAACTTGGACAATGAAAGTGACATCTGCACACACCAGACCTTAGAACTTCTCTGCCACTAGTCAAACGTCAGCTGCTCCTGCCATACTGGCTGTCGGATTGAAGAGCCCAAGTACCCTTTTGGGGATCTTGTTTGTCGAGTCACTGCATCCTTATGTTGGCTCTTGTCATCCAGGAAGGGAAAGTGTGGTAGTCACATCTGACACCCACAAACTGTCTTTTTGTCTAGGGCCTTCACACAACCATAAGTCCTGCTCCATCTGCTAGGCCTTCCTCCTGCAAACCTTGAGTGGCTGACTACACATTTTAAACCTCTGTCTAGAGAATCAGTGCCTTAAGCACTTGGCTTCAGGTATGGAGGGGTTGTCCAGTCAACCCGTCAAGCTGCCCAAGGAAAAGGCCAAAATTGCTAGGTCTGAATCTGTAGCCATACCTCCTCCACCTGATGTCCCTTTTGGGCAGACGTCACCCTGGAGGAACGATTGGTTGCTGCCGAAATGGGTACAACAAGTACCGATGTGGAAGCCACAGAACCCAGAGCAGAAAGCATGTCCTCAGAGGTTTTGCAGATGTCTGCTTCCAACAGTGAGGGGGAATTTCGGCTTACACCAGCCACCCAAATCGTTTCTTCCATTACCTTGCGGGTAACTGACCCCAGGCCAACCCTGGCTCTGCCCACTATGCCTGATCTTAAAAAGGAGAAAAGGAAGCATGTTTCTCCCCCACCTGAGAGCCAACCATATTGGCAGGCTTTTTTGCAGTCTTTTCAATGCCTTTATGGCTCTAAGTTCTTCTACTCCCTTGACATCCCCAGTGGCTGCTCTGTGATGAAACCTAGGTCTCAGGCCTTAGACAACCGCCCAGGTTGAAGCGGAGGAATCTTCTGACTCTTCCTCAGAAGATTCCTTTTGTCTCACAGTTGCCCCCTCCCCATTGGCTTTGCCCCCCCCCCCATTGGCTATGCCTCCCCAGAGGAAGAATCTGCAGAGGCAGATTCCCCAGCTGAGGATCTCTCCTTTGGGGAGAATATTGATAAGATGAGGGAGCATTTCAAATGGAATTCCTTGGATGTCAGAAGTTTAGAAAAGGTATGAACTTCAGATGGACTCCCCTTCAGCCATACCACCAATACTGCCAGCATTTCTGGATGCATTTGGTGCAGCATCCTGATTCTCCGCCTCTTGCAATCTGAAGGCCTGAGATCCTGCAAAGTCCCTGAGGGAGCCAAATTCCTTGCGTGCCGTGCAGCTGACCCTGGCATAATCTGTCAGCAGATAAGGCGTCCAAACTCCTTCCATCCTCCCCATTTACAGCAAGGCCATGTTGCCTTGGGAAGATCTACACCTTCTCGATTTTGGCATTCGTGTAATAAATTGTCAAACCCACATGCCCAAGTATGCCCTAGGCCTTTTCAGAAAAGCCACTAAACGAGTATCATCCCAGATTCACCTGCCAAAGCTCAGTTGTCCAGCCTTATTCCTATCCTCTCCGGTCACTAGGCACTCCATTAGGTGCAGCTACAGTGCTGCAGAAGCTTCGGCAAGGTCAGCTGCATCTGCCTCAGTCTTGAGAAGATATCCTTGGCTAAGGTTACAGCTCCTACTTGATGACATCGGGACAAAACTTGGATTCACCTCTTGATAACACAGCTCTTTGGGACAAAAGTGGCTGAGTTATTCAAAAATCTGCAAGAAAAAGGAAAGGATCTACAAGATTTAAAATGCGTGTTTCTCATATCACCAAATTTCACAGGAATTATCCTTCGAAAACTCTTATCTGAAAGGATTCTGCCCCCACTCTTTCCAGGGCCAGAAAGTCATGAAACTACTCCTTCAAGACCTGTCCAGACTCCAGCACAGAAACCTCAATTTCAAGACAGTGCAGGTAGTGTACGACTACCTGCCACTCTTGGGGGGGGGGGGGCTCCGACTCCATTCCCCTGTCCTAAAGGCGCTCACTGTCTCGCTATGTGGATAAACCACCACAGACAGGTGGGTCTTATCCATAATAGAGAATGGTTATTTCATGACCTCTTACTATTCCATCTTGAAGGGGCATTCCACGGCCCCAAAGAACAGCTCCCTTTCTTTTAACCAGTTCTGTACAACCTCATTGCCCAGGGTACTATTCAGCCTGTTCCCCTGACAGAAAAGGGAAAAGGATTCTATTCCAGGCTCTTGGTCCCAAGGAAAGATGATTCCTGAAGACCGGACTGAGACCTCTCCCCACCTCAATCTTTCTGCAAATGCCCAGCTTTCGAATGCTCATTCTGCAAACCCTTTTCCCTTTGATCTTATCTCAGGGGTTGATAGCCACCTTGAACAACCATGATGCCTACCTACACATCCCCATAGGGCCCTATTTCTGGGGAGATCTGCAATTCTCTGTGACCTCCTCACATTTTCAATTCTCGGCCTTGCCTTTCGGGCTTTCTGCGGCACCAAGGGTCTTCATACACTGCTTGGCACCAGTGGTGGCCTTCTGTAGGACCCAAGGGATTCGTATCTTCCCTTAGACCTGTTTATTCAGAGACTGCAAAGAATCCCTTCTACTACATCTACAGACAGCTCTCTCCTGCAGGCATTGGAAGTAGAGATAAATTATCCCAAGTCCAACCTGACCCCCCCCCCCTTTCAGGGCCTTGTTTTCCTGGAGTGTAGGTTAAGAACGGATGTCATGAGGGCTTTTCTACCACCTCAAAATGTGGAGAACCTAAGGCAGTACCTGCTCATGGTCCTTCAGGCCACAGACTTCACTGCCAGGCAGTACCTCATGCTCCTGGGTCACATGGCATTGACCATTCCCATGTTGCCATTGGCAAGGCTCCACATGAGAAAGCTACAATGGTACCAAAGGTCCATATGGACTAAATACTCATCCTCTAGGGTACAGAATCCCCTTCTTGCCTTGCCTTGAGATTCAATGGTGGTTGGGCCAAGTGAATTGCAACCCAAGTCTACCCTTACAGGCCCCTCCTGCTAGTACAGGAAATGTACTGCCAGTACAGGAAATGTACACAGATGCCTTAGATCTGGGGTGGGGAGCAACCATAGGCTCCCTGAGAGTTCAGGGTGCATAGTCAGGCTCCATCAAACAAGAGCCTATCAATATCCGAGAGAACAGTTGTTTTGGCCCTAAAGGTCTTCCAGCTCGCACTGAAACAAGACCCACTGAAATTCAGATATCACTCCAGTTCTGTGGTATGTCAACAACCGGGGGGGGGGGGGGGTCAAAATACTTGCTATGCATACCAGTTCTCCAAGCGTGGGAGCTTGCCACAAAACGGGTAGTCATACTTCATGCATGTGTTCTTGGACATAGTCCAAAATGGGGTACATCTCAGATTTGTTTTCCTCCCCTATGAACAGACACTTTCCATCCTTTTGTACCAGGCTGCCCAGTCCTCTGGCGAGGGCAATGGATACCTTTTCAATCTCTTGGAGGGGGATTTTTCTTTATGCGCACACTCCATTCCCACTACTTCAGAAAGTCCTACTGAAAATTCAGCAGGAGAGACCAAAAATCTTGCTTGTGACGCCCATTTAGCCAAGACCACACTGGTTCCCTCTTTTGCATTTAGCCAGGGAGGTTGCCCCACAGAGTGAACATTCAAAAAGGACAGGGGTGCTCTAATCCATTCCCACTTGCAATCCCCGAGCCTCACCCTGTGGATGATAGAATTCTGATCCCTTATGGACACCTCTGCAATGAGGATGTGCTCACAGTCATGCAGGAGGCCAGGAAACTTAATGCTAGGAGATGTATATCTAAATGGAAGATTTTCCATATGGTGTCTGCAAAGGCAGTTTGACCCTCTCCAAGGTGATGTCCTTTTGGTACTGTCTTATCTTTGTGAACTTTTACAGACAGTTGGTGTACTCAATTAAAACTCACCTGGCTGTCATTTCAGCCTGTCGGCCACTGGACCCCCCTTTAGCTTCCAGATTGCCTGCAAAGTTATTCCTAAAAGGAGTGCTGTAACTCATCTCAGGCGCCCAGGTAACCTATTCCTCTCCCAGAGACCTGAGTTGCATTTTGGCGAAGCTCATGGTAGCACCTTTTGAACCAGCTGAAGCTTCTCTGAAACACTGCACATAGAAAACAGTGCTCCTATTGGCCTTGACCTCAGCTAGAAGAGTCTTGAGTTACAAGCTCTGATGGCCATTCCCCCTTTCCTCATCTTCCACACAGGGTAACCCTTAGGACCAACATTTCCTTCATACCCAAAGTGGTCAACGTGCTTTCCTTAAACAGTTATACCTCCCTATCTTGTTTGCCCATCCTCAGAGTGATGGTGAGAGTCTTGCATTCCCTTGATGTGCATAGACAGCTCAGGTTCTACTTGGACAAGACTAAGTATCAGAACATCTGACCAATTGTTTGTCTGCTCCCAGCCCAGGGCCCTGGGGGAAGCAGTGACAAAACATACTATTTCACCCTGGATTTCCAGGGCAATTTTCTGCTATACACACTATGGGAAATTGTGTCCAAAGTTAAAGCACACTCCACTAGGGATGTGGCTTCATGTGGAGCTTTCGTTAAGGGATTATACACTGGCACCATGTTAGAGGCAGCTACATGGACATCTGTACATGCACACTAAGCATTACAAATTAGACCAAATTTCTAAATCCAGGGCTGGATTTGCCCGGGCTATCCTCCATGGATTTTTGGAGAATAGTTCCAAGCCACCACCCTCTACTTCCCAGTGAGCATTGGCACTTGCCCAAGAGTACAGAATACTACAACATGTAAACAGAGGGGCACAAAATAGTTTTGTAAAATCTTACCATAACCATAGATGTCCTCTTCCATATTGCAGTGTTCCTTTCCTCCTTCTTCGCCTGTTCCCATAATGGTGGCATTGGACTTGCACAGTTTTTCCCAGGACTGGGTTTGACTGGGGCGCTCAGTTCTGAGATCTTGTGTGTGCAGACGTCGCTTATGGCCCATGTTCCCTTAGCCACGCCAGATGTCCCACGCACCTTGCAGTGACTAGAAGCTTTTGTATACTGGCTGGGCATTCGGGTAGCAAGCGAAGGAAACCAGTGTGTACAGAATATAGCAACATGAAAGAGAAGGATATCTATGGTTATGGCAAGATTTTAGACAACTGTTCGTTCTGCAGGGACTGTGGTAACGACCCTATGGGGGCAGCGTCTGGTTTAGTACTCTGCTATGGGTAAGAAATCGTACTGCAGTATTCACTCCCATGTGAATGTAATGCAGTGGGTTTTATACATGTATCATGTCTAGCTGTTTAGTCGCTGCATTAAGTGCCACA
Organism: Protopterus annectens; assembly: GCF_019279795.1. Classification (NCBI taxonomy): domain Eukaryota; kingdom Metazoa; phylum Chordata; order Ceratodontiformes; family Protopteridae; genus Protopterus; species Protopterus annectens. Next base: position 890,437,600 of record NC_056733.1, on the reverse strand, counting down.
AAACTTCCTTCCCCTTAATTAGGAGCCTCTCCTATGCAAAGCTTGGGGGGGTATATGAGCAAGGTCTTGGTACAAAAAGCACTCCAGTAGTATTTTCAGAGATCTTTCTCCTGGGACTGTAAGAAATGCCCTTGACATTTCATATCAGACATAAAAGCAGCATTCTGTCCCCAGGGGCTTTACAGACTGGACAGGTAGCTTGCTGTGAGGTGTGGGATGTTCTTCCTAGTGGTCACTCTGCAAAGAATACAGATGGTGTAAGCTGTACTTAGTCTTGCATTATTGTTCAGCCATGCTTTGGAAGTCAAACTTGTATGTATGGACATTGCATTGCTGCTAATTTGCCTTGGCTAAAGGATGGGTTCTGTAACAGTGACCCTACTGAAATCCACCATTGTGTTGAGGGCATGTGCTCATCTGTACTTACAGCCTTGGAAGCTTGTACTGGAGCTTCTGTTCCTGCAGGTAGTTTACGTTTGGACAGATTTCAGCAAGAAAGCTTGTGCGTCTAGAGTGTTAGACTTGGCACTCAAGTTCATTTCATTATCTTTTTTTCAAATTTTGTTTAAATGCTACAAAGTATAATTAGATTTGCATGTTAACATAAGATTATACAATGGTTCTAAGTCTGTAAGCTTTTAGGTAGCAAAGTTCACATATGCTTTTGACTTGGCCATAGTTGCTGCGATTGGTGTAAGTGTATGCATGCTTGGTTACTGAATAAGCTTTCCAAGGTGTTAAAGCTAAAGTCTTGCACGCTGCATTTAGCAGGAAAACTGTTTTTCGCCATAAACTTAACTTTATCTCCAAATGTCAGTTGGATGCTATCTGGTCTGAATTAAAGTATTGCAAATGGTCAAACCTTATTCTACAGTGTGCTGTTTAGATTCGCTTGTAACATCACCAGACCTGATAGATGAAGCTGCTTTTCCCACATGGTTAAGTGGATCAACCTGGCCATCTCTACTAGAGCCAAACATAATGGGAAGTTTCAGGAAACACCCTGGTGATCCACAAACTTTAACTCGTAACAAGGGAGAACTTAAATCGTATGACAGTTAATCATATTTAAAGGTTGCATAACTAATCAGTAAGGTATTAAAATACCACCAGTGTTCCGAACTTAACCAGAATGGTACTACCGTAGATGGGGAAAATATGCTAACCAAAGTTTAGTTAACTTGACCTCTGAAGCTATCGTCATTCCATATCCTTCACACTTCCTGCTATGACAAAGTAACATAGTGAAGGTGCTCACTAAAAAACATACTAGTACTGTAGGTCATTATAATTTACCTGGGTGCCTAATAGTGTAAAACATGCCCATGTGGAGCCCCTCAAATTGTTTAACCTGAGCTTTGGTGCAGAGCATCCAGAACTGTTGTAGACCACAGTGATCACCCTACACACAGGCAGCCCTGTTTGAAACTGTAGACCTATTAGTCTGACTAGTCTGATTTATAGTGCTATGGATTGTATCCTTCCTGACCGCCAAGTAAACAGAATATACCAGACCTCTAACAAAATGAAGGTCACTCAGATTGTAGGTAATGGTTATTGTGTTTGCACAGCCATAGTATTCTACATTATACATGTTGCTGATATTAAGTAGTGTGCGTTAAAAGGTTCATACAAGGAGAGTTGATAGCTAACTGGCTGAAAGATGGAGCCCACATAGTTAAGGTGGCAGATACCTCAAAGTATGAGGGTAACTAGTCTGCCCCAAGGCTCATCACTGGGGCCATTTTTTGGCATTTACTTTTCTGATGTCCAGACTCTGAATTGGGGACCTTTGATTAAGTTTGCAGATGACTGCAGTTCTTAAATATCACCTGATATCCACTATAGCATGACCTAACCCTCATAACTGATGTGTGGAAAAAGGGCTGCAGTTAAGTAATCTGAAGTAGTTAACTTCATTTTATCTGCAGCCTGTGGTTATTCAGATCCATATCAGATCCGAACCGACAACTTTACAAGCATCTTCTCTGAGCTCCAAGCTCCTCCCCCTTACCCATAACCCATCACCATCTCCTGCCTTCCCTCAAATCTCGTTTGCCGCTTAGTGCATCAGCATCCTGGTCTCCGTAGCTCTGAATCTTAGGGCTGTTGTAAGTGGCTTTTGGTATATTTTTGGGTGTAGTAAGAGTTTTCTCAGTTCCCTTTCCTCCCCCTAAATGCTTGTTCATCGTTTAAAAAAAAAGTTTTGTTTTGTGATGTAGTTATAGTGTAGGCCCTTCCCTATAGGTGTTCATGGTCATAGTGTGTTGGGGTTTGGTAGGTGTGGCTGTGTGCGCAAAAGTTCTGATCAGCCTAAGCCTACGTTCAGAAAATGCAGTGTGGCCATAAGCTTTCACCGGCCTATAGATGATCACACACTGTGTGGTGTTTGCTTGGGCATTTCCCATTTATCCGTCCAGTGTGCGCTGGATTTAATCCAAGGGCCCTGAAGGATAGGAAGGCCAAACTGGTGGCTAAAGGCCTGCCCCCTGCTTCCATGCTGGACTCTTCAGCCTCGGCTTCTGCAACTCCAGCCCAACCCCCCCCACCACCCCCTCACGCTAGGACTCACCCTCCCACTAGATCTGCTGAAGGAGATGCCAGAGGGAGAGAAGAAGAAAAGATAGATGAGAGAGAGAAAAGAAAGGGGATAGGCCCTGTAAACAGTCTCCAGATCGGGAGTCCTTCCCTAGCCCACCTTACAAGATATCGAGACCCGTCTCCTCAGCTCCACTCCCCCAGGATTCTCCCCAGAGCCAACAGTGCTGAGGCCTTCACCCAGATCTCAGCGACCAGCCAGATCAGAGTCTGTCGCTTCCTCGCGCTCTACTGAGTCTCTCTGAAATTAATATGGACAGGATGATCCGATTTAGTCTGACCCACATCCAGATTGGAGTCTTGCCAGGCCCCTCTCCCTCTGGAGGGGGGACCTGCATGCCCTTTCATCCAGTTTCTTCTTCCCCAGTCCAGCCTGTGGTTTTGGGATTTATGATTCCGAGGCTCTTCGGAACTGGGGATCCATCGCAGATGGTGCCTACAACCTCTACTCCGGCGATTACCTTGATTCCTCGGATCCGACCAGTTCAGATCTGAGCAGCTTTCGGGGTCGAGGATGGGGAGTCGGACCCGAGGGGATGGAGGTGTCTTCAACTTTGACTTTGTCTGATCTGAGCCGTTCCTTCAGAGCTCCAGCTACCCTAGCCTCTGTCCCGATCCTCATGGCGGACCAAGGAAGAGCTTCCTCCTTGTTGGGTGCTAAGGAGGTGCACTTTCCATCGCTGTTCAATGTCGTGGAGAGGGTTCTCTTCCCAAAGAGAGAGACCCCAGCCTATTTCTTTGGATTCCACCCAGACTCCCTCTGATTCGGTTACAACTCCCTTCAGCTAGTCTCTGGGACAGCCCGTGCTAGAGGAGCCCCAGGCGATTCCCCTGGATGAACCCCCCGCAGCTCACAAGCCCTCTTAAGAGTCCCACTGAAGAGGGTCCTTGTAAGCACACGTGAAAAAGGAGCCACCTGGGCTCCCCTGGGTTCTTAACAGAAGAGACTGATTTAGATGGAGAAGGTTCCCCAGGTCACCTTCTGAGGATGTCTCCTTTGGAGACATCATGGAGACTCTCCGCCAGAGGGGAGGTTTGTTAGCCCCAAAACCTTCTACGGATGATTGTGTTCCTGGAGGCTTTTGGCATGTGTCCATCTACATCCTGGGTGTCCCTGCCGATGGATCCCTTGGTGGATCTTATAACCATGTGGGCATGGAAGGAGCCTGACACCATAGAGCTGATATCTAGACACCCAGACAAGATCCTTTCTCCACCCTCGGACAGACAAGCGTGGTAGGTATAAGGGATCCCCTGTGGATGCTATGGTGGTTGCAGCAGCCACCAGGAGGGAACTGGCTCAGGAAAGTTCCTCTGTCCACCCTCCAGACAAGGAGTCCAGGGCAGTGGATCGATTTAGGAAGAGTACTTTCTTCAATTTCCATCAAAGTGCTGAGCTATTTGGCACACGTTATACAACTGCAGCGAGACCTAGTCACTGAGTTAGCTGAATCGCCCCCAGAGTCTTTGTCACAGGAGGACAAGCGTCTCTTCTCTGTGAAAATGTTGAGACTGAAATCAATATCAAACACGTCCATGCTCCCCCTTTCCCATGCTATGGAAGGAGCAGCTAGGGTGGCTGGGACTGGCGTAGCTATGAGGCGACACACTTGGCTCACTGTGTCAATTTGAGGACCTCTTCAAGGTGTCTTTCACAAATGCTCCCTTCGATGGTTCTCTTTGTGGAAAGACTGTACATGACACCCTTGTCCAGAATGAAAAAGACTGGAAGACCTTGTCTGCCATCGGAATCAGTTTCTCTAGTCCTCAAAGATCCTTTTCCAGGAATCAGAGGGGGCAAAAGATGATGTGATTCTGGAAATCAGTTTTCCCGGGACTCTCAGGACAACTTGACGCCGTCCCAGAGGTGGAGGGAGTCCCAGGAACTTTGGGTCTAGGGAGCCCTTCTCGTACAGGCCGGCACAGCAGCCCTGAGGGGTTGCCTGACTGTCCTACTCTGGAGGCAGTCGGATGAAGATTATCATTGCACCCAATGGGGTGGGAGTCCATAATTGCAGATCGTTGGGTGCTTCATGTGATATCCAGAGGCTACGCCATCCCGTTTGTTGCTCCTCCTATCCAACCAAAGCGCTTCCCAGGTGTCCCACCTGCTCAAAGGGAGACTGCAATGCTTGAGACTTCCAAGCTGCTTCACAAACGAGCCATCGAACCGGTCCCACCCCCCCCCGGATCAGTCCGGGTCAGGCGCTTACTCAAGGTTCTTTAGTGCCAAAAAAGACGGGGGACCTCATACCCATTTTGGACCGGTCAACCTTAAACCTTGCTGTCGCCAAACATTTTGGATGGTCACACTGCAGTCCATTCTACCTTATCTTCGAGAATGCGATTTGATGTGCTCGATAGACCTCCAAGACAACTTACTACCATATCAAGCCACTAAATTCCAGTTCAGAGCCCTACCCTTTGGTCTCACCACAGCCCCCAGGGTGTTTACCAAGGTAATGGCAGTTGTAGCGGCTCACCTGAGGCTTCAGGGGAATCCTCTTACCTACAAGATTGGCTCCTTGCTGCTTCCACAAAGCATATTCTTTGCCAAGCTAGAGACTTCTTTCATCTTGCAGACCTGCTAGGGATTACTATCAGTTTTCAAATCCCTCTTGGACCCAGTACAGGTCTTGGACTTTATCAGGGCATGGTTGGACACCCTTCGACTGAGTCTAACTCCAGACAGGGTCCAGGGTCTGCAGGCTCATGTGTCGATAATTCTTGGCCCCAGGTTACCAAAGGCAGGCGATGTTCTCAGAACCGTGGGCTCTATGGCTGCAGCAATCTGTATCCTCCCCTGTGCGAGTCTAGTCTTCACGTGCGGGTTCTTCAATGGTCTCTAGCCGTACAGTGGTCTTGGCTAGACCTCCCCATGGAATATCCAGTTCAAATCAGCAAAGCCTGCAGGGCATCACTCTTCTGGTGACTTCAGTCCCCGGAGATTGTAGCGGGACGCCCATTCGTTTCACCCACAGCCCAAGCTGCAGTGACCATGGACGCCTCCCAGCTCTGGTGGGGGGAGGGGCATTATCTGGGGAAGACTGTCCAAGGCACATGGTCCCAGATCGAGACCAGATTGCACATCCTTGTTCTGGAGATGAGCAGTGCTTTTAGCATTGCAAGCCTTCCACACTGTTCTTCCTCCAGGGACTATTGCAATTCAGATATGTTGGTTGTCTGGTACATCAGCAAACAGGGAGGAACCAGATCTTACACACTGCGAGGCCATGAGAGTTTGGGAGTGGCAGATCTCCACCAGTCTGTTTCTGATTGCAGCGCACATCCCGGGATGTTCCAACATTTTAGCAGACAGATTGTCGGGCTATTCTAATGCCATACAAGTGATCTCTGAAACAGTCAATCGTAGAGGAGATATTCCTTGCATGGGGACAGCCTTGCTGCGATCTCTTCACATCTACTTCCACCATGAAGTGCAACGAGTTCTTCACTCTGATTCTTTCACCAGAGGAACCCCCAGAGACGCTCTAGTCTATGCTTGGCCTCCCGGGTTACTGTACGCTTATCCCCCATTACCACTCATTCTGAAGTTTTTTCAGAAAGCTTGTTGACTGGGGTGCAAAGTGATCCTCATTGCCCCATTCTGGCCTCGTGTGGTTCCCCTTCCTCTGGTCTCATGTTCTAGCTCCTCCTTGGATTCTGGATCCCTGACCGGATCTCATTTCTCATACCTCGGGCACCTGTCCGCCCAACCTGAACAGCCACAAGCTGACAGCTTGGTTGCTCCCAGTTCCTTTGATTGCCAGGACCTCCCGGTCTTTCGTCTTCAGTGAAAACTATTCTGGTGGCGTCTCATAAGGCTTCCACTAGGAAGATTTACCGCAGTAGATGGAAACTGTTCTCTATTTGGGCTTCTCAGAGAAACCTGGATCCTTTTACAGCCCCAGTCTCTGCAGTGTTGGATTTCTTAACCAGCATTTGTCAGCAAGGGGCTAGTTCTTCCACTGTGAAGGTGCAACTGGCAGCTATTTCGAATTTCCACGGCGAAAATATGAATACCCTGGCTTCTTCTAGACTGTGTAAGGCTTTTCTTAAAGGCACCTTTCTTTTGCATCCTCCAATTAAGTACTCTGTTCCTCCTTGAGACCTCACTTTTGTTCTCCAGGCTTTAGTTGTTCCCCCCTTAAACCTGTAGCATCAGTAGATATGAAGTTCTTATCCTGGAAGACAGCCTTCCTAATGGCCATTACATCTGCTAGAAGGGTTTCTGAGCTTCGGGCTTTGATATGCCTCCTTAATCTTCCATAAGGACAGGGTTTCTCTCTGTACAAACCCTTCTTTACCATAAGTGGCTTCTGAATCAATTAACCTGCCTGTTTTCTTTCCAAATTTTCAGAACAAGGGTAAATAAACTGCATTTGCTAGATGTTCATAGACAACTTTTTTATTTACACAGAACAAAGCCCTTCCGTAAGTCTGACCAGTTATTTGTCTCTTTCTAAGCCCTTTTTGGGTAAAGCCATCTCCAAGATTTCCTAAGCTAGATGGATTACACTATGTATTTTGCAAATTTACAAAGACAAAGGTTCGTCTCCACCTGGTCCTGTTAAAGCTCATTCTACCAAATCTATAGC
>NC_056733.1:890352904-890422904 GCF_019279795.1 Protopterus annectens | reverse complement strand
AAAAGGCTTCCTTCTCCAGAAATTCAGACCAAGAGTCTGAGGAATCTGATTATTCTGTCTTTGAAGAGGAACAGCCTTTAACCGTTTAAGGATTCAGATGCAGAGGAGTCCATCCCCTCTGCCTCCCTCCAGAGGACCTCTCCTTCGGGGAAACCCTTCACTCCTTCAGGGAACATTTTCAATGGGAATCTCAGGACTACCCACAGTCAAAGAAAAAGAAACTGCTTAGTTTCTGGACCTGCCCCAGCACAGATACCTGGCTATTTTAGAAGTGGTGGATGATTATTTCCTTGAATCCAATTTAGACCCTGATGCCCTGCCTCCTGCTCCAGGTAAACCGGACAGGTACTGTAGAGTACCGGATTTTCACAAATACATGTACAGGAACCCTGTTGCAGACCCCTGAGGTCATTACACAGGGACCCAAAGGAGCTAAGACTAGTTCTGCCAAGGTTCTGACAGACTCCAGAACTCAGGACAGATGGAGTTAAAATGTATACATCTCTGCAACCTTGGCTATCCGAGCACTCAGTCGTCAGTTCCATGTGTTAAAATAATACATGGAACTATTAAAACAGAAGATTGCTACCTCTCCTGACGATGCAGACTCAAAAGAGCTGGCAGAATTACTGCACTCTGGTTGTCAAGTGGCCAAGCACGTATTACAATGTGGATATGATGCCCTAGAAGCCTCTAGCCGGGCAGCAATGACTAGATCTGTTCTTAGAAGACATGCATGGCTGAAGGAACAACCTCTCCCTGATCATGTCAAGTCCTAAACTTATTGATGCACCCCTAGGTAAGGAGCACCTGTTTGGAGAAAAAGCAGAAGAGGTGTGGAAGACTATGCAAAATCTATGCAAACAGTAAAAGGTTTCAAGTTCAACACCCCAGATTCAGCAGGAACTTCCTTTCTAAGCACTGGGCCTACCCTGTAGACAGGGCCAAAGTAAGCCCTGCAGGGACAGGACATCCAGGCCCCCATCCCAGGGGCCTGCAAAGAAGCAAACAATGGACCACGTCCGCCTCTGAGGCAGGGAGCTTTAAGCCAAGCTTCTATGTTAAGCACTCACAATGACTCTCTCCCCCCTCTGCCCTCCTTTAACTAGTCTAAAACTAGGAGGAAGGCTCACCTTCTTCAAGGACAATTGTCTCTATAACCAAGGACCAATGGGCATTAAAAATCATTTCTCAGGTGTACAGATTCTCCTTCAGCGAACTCCCTATTCCAAGAGGGTACCCAGACATCCCCCAAACCAGTGGGCAGAGGCATTAAAACAGGTAAAAAGACTAATATCCCGGGGGAAGTAAAACCTGTCCCTCCGGATCAAGCAGGAAAAGGTTTTTACTCCAGAGTATTCTTTGTTCCCAGAAAGGAGGGCACTTGGCGCCCCATCCTGGATCTATCCAAACTGAACATCTCCTAGGTGGTCCCCTGATTCAAAAATATTAACCTTACAACAGGTCTTGCCTATGCTCCCACAAAATGCCTGGCTGGTGACATTAGAACTAGAAGATGCCTACCTCCACATCCCCATCAGGGAATCGTGCAGAAAATTCCTACACTTCAGAGCAGGCAGTCAGCACTTTCAGTTCTCTGCACTGCCCTTTTAACTTGTCTACTGCTCCCAGAGTATTTAAATGCTTGCCCCCAGCTATAGCATTCTGCAGATACAGGCGAACAGCAAAGCAAAGTTGCTACAGGATCTTCTCTTTATCAGACTCCTAACTTCCCTAGGGTTCCCCATCAATGAGAAAAAAATCAAAGCAAAACCCTACCAGGAAAATTGTTTTCTTGAGAGCTGTGCTAGACACAGAAAAACAAATGGCCTTCCTATCCCCAGAAAAGCAGAGCTTCCTGCCTCTGCTTCACCCAGGTGGCTTTCAGAAGTCACCTCACTACGAGGCAGTTCCTGCAAGCCCAGGGATACATGGAATCTTGCATCCTTCTCATCCCTCTCACCAGGCTTCACACGGGAAAGCTTCAGTGGTACTTAAAGAACCTTTGTCAGCACTCTGTCCCTAAAGACCACTCTCCCACTGATCCTTTGCATAAGGGACTCATTTCTCTGGTGGACAGAGGCTTGTGCCAGGAACAAGAGTTTTCCAGTCATCCTCCGCCCTTCCGGCCAGACCACCACTGACACCTCCGACATAGCTTGGGGAGCTCACCTAGCAGGCAGGTGTACCCAAGGCCTTTGGAATGCCCAGCAACTTCACTTGCACATCAACCCATAAAAAATTATGGCAGTGCAAAATGCTCAGATTTCTTTCCAACCCCATCTCAGGCCAGGGGTCCTCCTTATAAAAGCAGACAATGCCACAGTTACGTGGTACGTTACCAAGCAGGGTCCACCCAATCTTTACCCCCTGTTCATGTAACCATGAGTCTCTGGCTTGCAGCCACCTCCATGGGGCTACCCCTAATTGCCCAGTACTTGCCAGGGATCAGCAACAGACAGACCACCTAAGCAGAAACTTACTGGACCCCCACGAATGGAAGCTCCACAGAGAAATCTTTCTGCAAATCACCCAGGAGTGTGGGGCCCCAAAGGTGGACCTCTCTGCCTCGTACCTCAACCACCAGCTGCACAAGTTTTGCACCAGGGAGTATCACCTCCTAGCATGGAAGGTGGATGCCTTGACCTTCCCCTGGACCTCCCTCTTTGTGTACATATACCCTCCTCTGTTCCTTATTCCCAAGGTTCTGATCAAAATAAGAAAGGAGAGACCAAAGGCCATCCTTATCACTCCAGATTAGCCCAGACAGCATTGGTACCCCTGACTCTGCAGTTGACATTACAGCCCCCCAAGCTGATTCCCCTAAGGTCAGACCTCTTGACCCAGGAGAGGGGGAAGGTACTGCACCCAGACCTACAGACTCTAACTTTCAGCATGCCTTGTACACTAAAAACTAACAAGAAGTCACTGTTAAGCAAACGAGTCTATTATGTTATCGAATACTCATGTATTCGAAAACGTAATAGTCGACCCATAAATGTAAAAATTCGAACAAGTGCAAAAAATACAAAAACCCACCCAAGTAAACTAAACGCTGTAAGAGGGGCAAGCCCCCTTGCACCCCCCACACCCCCCCCGCTACTTAAATGTACCAACTCCGAGATTGCCATACAGTGCAGACAATGGAAAAACTTCCATTTCTGCACTGTACAGAGATCTCCATTGAAATGTTCAACGTTCGACATTTACAGGTTGACTGTTAAGTTTTCGAATACATGAGTATTCGATAACATAATAGAGCCAAACAGGTCCTGGACGTAGTCAGAGGCCAGAAGCCCCAACAAGAAAATCTTATGCAGGAAAATGGAAACAATTTTGTTCCTGGAAACAATCGATAGGGAGACAGTTCCTCCCAACCTTCCATCCCTCTCATCCTGGACTACTTAGCAGAGTTATCACACTCCAAAGGCTCCTGAAATCCACCAAATGAACCACGAGTAGTGAGCACAGCACGGCTCAGTCAAAACAGGAACCACGAATCACACATCAGAGGAAATCTGATGTACTAGATGAAAGCGCTCAACATTTTCAAGTGTTTATACTGTTCGATGGTTTTTTAATAAAAGAATCTTGCTGCAGTGATTCGTGGTTCCTGTTTTGACTGAGCCGTGCTGTGCTCACTACTCGTGGTTTACTTAGCAGAGTTGCTGAAATAGTGGCCTCTCCTTCTCTATTAAAATACATGCCTCATTTGTCTTTCATAGGTTGGTACTAGGCTGTCAGCCCTAGGGCCTATACAAGCCTAGCCATAACAATTCCCTGGCTATTTCTTCCCACATTATTTACACACTCTACACACTCCCACATTATTTACTTTCCTGGACCCCTGTCTAGCAGGGCAACTGACGTGATCCCTGGGGTGAATTTCCTTTCTCCCATCCAATCGTCAAGGTTCCTCTTGAAGAGATCCAAAGAGGCACTCTGCTTGACATGTATGGGCAATCTATTCCAGAGTCTGGGGAGTCTCTGGGTCAGGATCCTATCCCTCCAGCATGTGTTGTTTGTTGTGATAAGGTTTAGATCCCTGGAGCGTGTAGCTCTGAGGGATTGGGATTTCTTTAAGTGTAGCATGTCCAACAGCTCTGGGTTTGACATGGCCTTGTATGTTAAGCAGAGATCGCCTCTGAGTAGACGATATGTGACAGAGTATAGCTGGAGTTTAAGGCAGTCAGCTTAGGGCATCTGCTTTAGGCCTGTGATTCTTTTAGTGAGGTATTTCTGAGGCCTTTCCAGTTGTTGCAGATGTCTTGAGAGGTGCATACCAAATAGGGCGTTGTATTCTATAATGGGTCTAATGAGGGATGAGTACAGTGGGACAATGACCTCCTTTTTTTCTGGATGAAAAGCCCTTCGTGATGAGGTGTGCCACATAGAAGGATTTCCTGACTGTTGTGGCGATGTGGTTATTGAAGATGAGACCACTGTCCACCTGTGTCCCTAAGTCTCTTATCACACTTTCTGTGTTTAGTGTACTGCCACCTATATGGTAATTCATGTTTACATGTCTTTTCCCAAAGGGGATAACAATACATTTCTTTGCATTGAGCTTGAGCCCATGGCTCTGGCAACAAGCATCTGTTTCTGTAAGGCCCTTTTGTAGAGTATCCACATCATTTGGGGATTCAATAGTGGCTCCCAGTTTGCAGTCATCTGCAAACTTTGTTAGCCAGAGTCCCTTAGTGTTGACCTGTACTTCAGAGAAGTAGATGCCAAACAAGAGCGGCCCCAGGACTGAACCCTGAGGTACTCCACTTGTCTGGAGCTGGATTTGGAGTCAGCTACTTTTACAGTGTGGGTTCCATCAGTGAACCATTTAGCAACCCATTGGGTGACATAGGGATTAATGCCCAACTTAGTAAGTTGATCTATGATTCCAGAGTGGGGGATGGTGTCAAAGGCCTTGGCAAGGTCTAGATAGGCTGTGTGGACCACCGTACCCTTGTCCATGGCTCTGGAGACTGATTCAAAGAAGTCAGTCAGGTTCAGGAGACAAGAGCGGCCCTTCACAAACCCAAACTGGGTGGGGTCCAGTGTTTGAAGGTTGCCAATGTCTTTGTTTATAAGTTCCATGATAATACGCTCCATGGCCTTGCAGATAGGGCTTGTCAGACTGATGGGATGGTAGTTTCCAGGATCCAAGGTGGATCCCCCCTTGTGGATTGGGATAACTGTAGCTCTGCGCCACTCAATGGGCACGAAACCTGAGGTGAGGCTATGATTAAACATGACACTTAGGTGAGGTGCCAGTTCATATTGTAGTTCATGTAGTACACAGCCCGGGATGTCATCTGGTCCCATGGATGCTGTATTCTTGGCTTTAGAGAGTGCATTTTGTACCTGTGTGGCAGTTATTAATGGAATTTGGCAATCTTCCGGTATTGAGATGGGCCATTTAGGGGGTGAGAGGGGGGGTGAAGTTGGCACTGAATCGATCTGCCAGGATATTGGCAATATCCTTCGGATCAGTATATTTAATGCCATTCTGTTTTAGCTTAGAGCAGGTCTGAGCATTGCCATTTAGATTCTTAACATAGTATAGAATGCTTTGTGGTTGTCTTTGGAATCTTTGGCAATTTTATTTTCGTAACTAGCTTTGGAGGATTTTGAGGCATCAGTTTCTTACTGAGGCTAGTAAGGGAGTTTTTTGCATCCTGGGATTTTCTTCTTTTCTGCAAAAGTTTCTTCCTTTTGTTGTAAAGTTTGTTTATGGCAGGGGACCACCAGATTGGCTTCCTTTTTTTGGATGAGAGCATTTTGGTTCTATTTGGGATGGCACGATTCATGCATGAGTGGATGTGCTCGTACAGTGCCTTAGTGTAGGATTCAGCAGTTGAACTTTCAGTTCTCGTCTGCATGGGTGTCATGAAGTTTGTCACTTCTGACTTGAGTAGCATGAAGTTGGCTTTGGAGAAGTTTGTTGTGGTGGTTTCTTTACTGGGGGGGTGGGATGTGGTTGTTAAGGGTGATTAGCTTATGGTCAGACCTGACTAACGAGGGGGTGTCCATAGGTATGGAGCATTGATTTCCCATGTTGGTAATGACCAGGTTTAGGATATTGGAGCCCCTGGTGGGACTATGGATTAGTTGATCCAGGGCGTTGGAATTTATGATTTCCAAGAACCGTTGCGCAAAGGTGTTGGGACATGAGTAGTTTTCCCAGTTAATGGCAGGGTAGCTAAAATCACCCAGTATTGGGGTGTTTAGTTCTATCTTAATATTTTCCAGTATGTTTAGAAAGGTGTAGTGAGAATCTTGGGGTATGGTGGGGGATCTGTAGCGAGCTACAATTTGGATTGCAGTCTTACCTAGTGTTAGTTGCACTTGGAGAATTTCAGACACATTGTGTTGGCCAACTAGCCTGGTGGTGTGAATATCCTTGGTGAATATTGACACTCCTCCACCTTTAGTGTTTCGGTCCTGGTTTGGTGGCGAAAAGTGTGGTAAGAGTTGTAGCCTGGTATTGCAGGGGTGCTCTCTGGAGCCTTGAACCAGGTCTCAGTTACTGCACAGATATCAATGTTCTCCATTTTTAGGAGTGCCTCGAGAGAGTGCATTTTGAGGTTTAGACTTCTAGCATTGAGTAGCATTACCTTCAGATTTTGCATGCTTGTACCTGTTACGGTGGTGGTTTTGTCCTTTGAAGTTTGCCTAAAAAAGGCACTGTAGGGGTGGCAAGAGCCTTAGCCTGTAACCTGAATCCCAGGGGCGACAGGTGCAGACCATCTCTGGCAAAGCATCGTGGTCTGTCAATCATGTCATCCCAGGCAGACAGATACTGGATCCCCTTTGAATGACACCATAAGCTTAGCCAATTGTTGAAGTCAATCATTTTATCCTTATATTGTGGTATAATTCTGGGCGAAGGCAGGATGCTACTCAGGGCTAGGGTCATATCTGCCTGGGCCACATGATCCGAGAGCTCTTCCATGTCTCTCTTCATGTAGTCCAGGGAGGTACGTCTCAAGTCATTCACTCCAACATGGACAATGACAGAGTCATATTTGTACTTGTGGAGTGACTTGAGTGCATGCGTTATGTGGCGGATCCTGGCACCCGACAGGCAGCTGACTAATTTTCTCCTTATTCAACCTGGTGAGAGGGGCATCAGTGTGCCAGACTATAGAGTCACCTATGACTAAAGTGTTATGTACATTGTCTTGCCTTAGGGGCTGTTGCTGGGTGGCACACTGGTGTTGTGAACTGTGACACATTGCTTGAGATTGGTGTTTGTTTGCGTTTCAGCTTCAGAGGTCTTTGTTGCTTGGGCAGGTTACAGTTAAGGGCCTCTGCATATGTGGATTTAGTGTTGCTATATGTGGGTGTTGGTGGTGCAGGTTTAGAAGGGCTATGTGTTGCTTGAGGTGTAGTGTGGGTGTTAACCTTCTCCTCTTGACTGTTTAGCACAGTCTTGGGTGGAGAGAGCTTTGCTTCCATTTTGGCTATAAGTGCATCTCTCACAGGTTGTAGTGTTGGGTGGTAGGAGGAGAGGGTTGTCTGTGTACATGAGGCAATTGTTGCATTGCCCCAGTATGCCCAGATTCACCAGGTGGACAGGAGAAATCACCGGAAGCTGACCCTTGGACATGCCTGGATTTGGGGCTTTTTTTTTTCTTTGTAAAGTATAGGAGCTGTTTCCTTAGCAAGGTACTTTGCAATTATAGGCTGTTTAGTGCCTACTATTAATTTCTCCTTGTTAACAAGGAGAGTTCAGTGTTTGTATGAGTTTAAGGCTTCCTAGTGCTTTCCAGCAGGTATTAGAGAAAGTGCTTAAAGGTAAGATTGAAAAGAATGCACTCTGCAGTGTGCACTAGAGAAGTTAGATGTGAAAGTAGGTAACTTGAGTTTTACCTGTTTAAAGTTAAGGTTTAGTGGAGAGTTACTATTTTTAAAACAGCAAGATGGATTGAAAGGGGTGGTCACTTTTGTATTTTGGTACTATGAAATACTGTAGGATGGCCAGTAAATTTAAATAATTGAAGGGGTGGGATTTCAAAAATGATGATTTTGTGATTACTCACATAAGCCAGTGAAAGTAGAGAGAAATGAGATATATGGTCAGATTAACATGAGGCGGGCAACTAGAAAGACAGTGGTATTTAACAAGACAACTTAAATGGGTGGGAGGGCGCGGAAAAAATTCTGCCTGACTTAGAACAGAGAGAGCTGTGGTCTCTTTTGAAGTTTTAATATGCTGTTAAAACAGAATGCAAGCAGAACACAAGGTAAAGAAAACCACCCCTCTTATCTTTTGATTAAGCAATTCCTCAGAGGGGCTTCTAATATCAGGCCTCCCAGAAGACTACCTACTCCACTCTGGGACCTGAATTGTGTTAGAGAAACTAACCTTACCTCCTTTCCAACCTGCCACTTCAACAGAATTGAAATACCTCTCCTGGGAGGACTGCCTTCCTACTAGCCATCACCTCAGCCAGGGGGGTCTCAGAACTTCAAGCTCTTCATAATTTTCCATGCAGACAGTCTCCCTGAGGACTAATCCCTCCTTTATGCCCAAGGTGGTATCTGATGTGACCCTTAACCAGGCCATACACCTTCCCACCTTTTTACCAACTCTCAAAACAAGGGGGAAATAATTCTACACTCACTAGACGTGCACAGGTAACTCTGATACTATCTGGACCGCTCTAAACCATTTGAAAAACTGACCAGCTTCTTGTAAGCTTTGACCCAGGGGCAGCATGGAAGCCTATCTCCAAAGCATTTCCAAATGGATTTCACACTGTATCCATTTTTGCCAAAAACTACATGGGAAACCCATCCCCAAGTCCACCCGTACCCACTCCACTAGGGCAACCTCCACTTCCATTGCCTTTTTCAGGGGAGTACCTACCAGGGACATATTGGAAATGGCCACCTGGACCTCTGTCCATACCTTTACAAAGCATTACCACCTTACCTCTCTTTTCTAAGTCTAAGACAGGGTTTGCTTCTGCAATTTTGCAGGGCCTCCTAACCAATACCTAGGACTCTCCCTATCCTTCCACCCTTTACCTCAGCTTTGGGAATCCTCCTACAGGTGATGACTGCAACAGTGAAACATTAAGGACATAGTACATTTGTGTACACTTACCATAAATGTAGATTGAGTGTATTCACTGTTGCAGTCTTGGTTTCCCTCCCTCCATCCCCCATTTAACATCTCTCCCTAGGGGGATGCATGCTTCCCAAGGTGACACTTGGCCACCAGGACCACTTCTCTTTTCCCTTGTGCTTATGACAGATTAGGGCTAGAAAAACTGATGTAATGTCAGCTGCCTTGCTTTATAGTACTGACAACCTGACGTCAGACTACAGGTGACAGCAGCTGGCGCACAAAAACGTTGACTCTGGTATTCGGGCTGGCCAAGGGCTACCACAGCAGGGTTAACCCACAGGTGATGACTGCAACAGTGAACACTCTAACATTTACATTTACGGTAAGTGTACACAACTGTACTTTCTCATTCCTCATTAGCCCAACTAAGTACAGCAGCCCTATGGGATGTCTTATAGACATTACCCAACTGGAAAAGCCCCAGAGATTCCTAACTAAGAAGGATATTGCTCTAATATCCCTGAGCTGCCAGGAAGGGCTTTAAGAATGGTCTCTCTACTTGGTTTCTTATACACTCTTGCAGGGTGATCTGTGCCTTACATTCCGAGCTGTTTGGGCCCCGTCTTCTCTCTCCTGTGTTAGTCAAGTAACAGCCCGTAATACCAGAACCAAGGACCTAAATTTCTACCAGTACACAAGTATGTGATAGAGACATTTATTTCCAAACGTCCACCAAAACTCTGAAGTGGACTTCCCTTGTAGGATACAGTAACACCCTAACATCCTGGCTAATTGTACTGGCACCCCTAAATTTACACCAGACTAACCTCTGTTCTGGGGGGTGGGGCAGTGTGTGGGTAGTTATTGGCAAGGCATCAATGGTCCTGTGAATTTGGTGGTTTTGTATTTCCTATGATACCTTGGATCCCTTGGTCTCAGAAGAAAAACTGAGCATCAAGATGAATATTTAAAGTCTATTTAATCCTTTCACCTGTATTCTTCAGTAAATTAACATTCATAAAACTGAGAAATGTTGACAGAACTTTAGTATCAAAAAGAACTGATTGCTTTTTTTTTTTTTTACATTGGGTAGCCCTTCCTTTTTTATTATTGACCCCACTGTTGCATGGTAAGACCATATATATTTTTTTTTTTTTTATAGTGTCTCAAAGGAGATACTTGGTCTGCTTCAGGCAGGGGACACCACTGAAATGGAGATAATTTGCATCACCTCATATACAACAAGAAAGTGGTTTTGACAACCATATGTCACTTACACCAACACATTCTTGTGCCAAGGGTGAAAATATGTGAGGAAGAAACCTGAAGCTTTGCAGACTGGCTGGACACCTGATATTCTTTAAATACATCCTGTGTAGTTGTGGTTACTACAGCCGTGATCTAATGAAAATGTGTCACCAAAGGTTACTAAATGGAATGGTCTGTTATGGTAGGCAGACATCTAGGACCCACATACCAGCTCACCAAATGGGTGTTATTTGCCAATAAGTGGATTGAGGACCAGGCCTACTGTGACTTGTGCTAGGAACCCATGCTAATGGTGGTTTGTACCCTTGTTGGCCAGTGAGTGCCCATCAAAAAGCCCAGCAGTCCTGGGTCAGTAAGCTGCTGGTTGGTCAATACAGTTGGTCAGCTTGAGTTACCAGATATGGTTCATGTTTGGCAGGTTGCTTTTATGTTCAGCTTTCACTCCTGGCTAAGAATTGCTCTACTGAGTGTAGGTTCACTGACAGGATGTAGCTTGGAAGCAGATGTGATGGTAGAGAAGGCTAGAAATCCTGTCCAAAAAACAAGATGGAAGTGTGATGCAGCAAAGCCACTTGGCATTGGGTCCAGAGTCGTCTACTATGGAGGACAGGCTAGAAATGGTGAGAGAGTTTGAGGGGGAGGGTTTGGGAGGCAGTGAGGATGTCACAAGAATGTGACTCCTGGCAGACTCCACTGTAACCTTAGAGCACTATTCTTAGTAATCTGCCTTTGCCCTACAGCAGAGTTGATTGTGAAGTGTGTGTTTGCAGCAGTTGCAGGACTTTTTAGATAAAGCAGGACAGTGCGAGTTGGTGTTTGGGGATCTAAATGCATAAGTCAAGACTGACCAAACAGGATACGAGGACTGTCTGGGTCCACATGGATGGAGCAACAGGAATGGAGGAGGAGCATGGCAGACTTGTCTTGCATATGGCTTAATGATGTCTAAATGGTTCAGCAAGAGGCAGTCACAAAATCGCATACAAGTGTGGCCAACATGCAGCTCTGGTAGATTTGCTGCTAGTAAGGAAAGAGCCTTGGATTAGAATCAGCAATTGCAGGTCATCCCCAGTGAAACAGTTGGCCCATACCATAAACCACTGTTGGCCGCAATCAGCTGCAAGTAGTGGTCAGAGCTCAAAGGTCAACAGATGAGACTGAAGACCCGGAAGTTGACTGGAGAGAAGGCACAAGAGTTCAAGAAAATACTCAAAGCTCTAGCACCTCATGAAGAGGAAATGGGTGGAGTGGAAGAAAACTGGCAGTGCCTCAACACAGCTTGTACAACAGTATTAGGACTTGAGGGGTTCCCAGTGAGAGTGGGTATGCCTGAGGGTTCAGCTCTGAGTCCATTGCTGTTCATACTGATGGACTACATTAGCAAACAGATTGGAGTGGACAGATAAATGAAACTGATGTATGTAAACTGGGGCATTAAAGGCACTCCTGTACAAGAACTTCAGGAAATTATGGGGAATGGAATGTAAAAATGAAGGCGCACTATGAAAAGTACAGGTAAGGCAATTGTAATGACAGAAAAATGGAGAGAAATAAGCTGAGAACCGAGGTGATGAAAAAGCTTCAGGTATTTAGGAGAAGTGGTTGATTTAGAAGTTGGAGGTCAAATCTAGAACCAGAGGTGCTACAGCCAGCTGGCACAGTGTCTGTTAGTGTGTGATGTGAAAGTACCAAAGAAGTTAAAAAGTAAGGTGTACAAAAGTGTGACCAGTATTGTGATGATACAGAAACCTGGGCAGTGAATGCAAAGTGGTTGAAGCTAGAGGTGATATAGATGACGTGCCTGGGCAGGTGGTGATATACACACCTGGGTGCACAAACCAAGGAAAGTAGCTCCAAGTGCAGGGAGGGTCAGAGAACAGATTATGGTAGTTCATGGGTAGGAAAGCGCAAGGCAAAAGATTTGCAACCGACTGGAATGCAAGAGAAAATGAGTGCCTAAAGAGATGGATTGTGTGGGAGAACACTTGTGACAGTCAAGCTCGAGTGTCAGAGGTGGTCGAGTGTCACTGAATTGAATGAAGTAGCAGTTGATGTGACACCCCGACCCCATGGTAGAAAATGGAGTTGATGCCAGCTGGGTTTTTGCCTGGACGAGAATAATGCAGTTGGGTTCTGTTTTTTCTCTACCCATGTGAAGAGAATCTCCTCTTAGAGGAAGCTGTCTTGGACTAAGAGTATGCTTTTCAGATCTTTCCCAAGTGCGTACAAATCTTCAAGAGACTATCTCCAGCATGAAATTAAGTGGGAAGGAAAGGAGAAATCTGTCCGATATAAACTCCTTAGCATGGACTTACCAAAGCCTGTGGCCAATTCCACCTGTCTTGTGGTTTTAGAGGACACTTTCAGTGCAGCATATGTTTTCATCAGTTTTTCAACTCCCTGCTCTATAACGCGCACAAAATTCTGCAGTGTGCCAGATTCTCAAGTTTCTTGGCAAAAATAATTGCAGACATAGATGTCTGTTGATGGGAATAGAGGATGTTCTTCGTGTTTCACTGTTGCAGTCATCACACTTCAGGTATCTGCCTGCAGGTAAGACTATTTTTTTTTTTTCTTTAGTGGCTCAAAGGAGATACTTGGTCTGCTTCAGGCAGGGGACTCCACTGAAATGGCGATAATTTGCATCACCTCATATACAACAAGAAAGTGGTTTTGACAACCATATGTCACTTACACCAACACATTCTTGTGCCAAGGGTGGAAATATGTGAGGTATTTCTTTCTGTCTCTGTTGCTGTTGCTCCAGGACTGATGTCAGGTAATCAGGGGTATAAAAACAGGCAGCCGATGCCATTACATCAGTCTTTCTTGCAGAGGAGCCCGAAGCAGAAGCAGTTCGCAAGTGCTGGTCGGCAGCTACCTGAATTTCGTTTGCAAATTGAATAATCCTGAAGTCTTAAGCCAAGTATCCCGTTGAGGATCCTTTCTTCTTGCTCTAAACAGATGTCAGAAAAAGTTAATTGTCTTGCTTGTGGAAAGCAAATACCTCCGCTTTTCATTCTTATTGAGTCACCTGTTTAGGCCCAGACCACGATGTACCTCATTGGTTTTGTGCCTTGTTCAGTGCCTGAACCATTCGTAGTCTGGCTTTGTTGCTAAATTTTCGCTCTATCTCTGTATTCTGAAATGGCCTCTGTAAGCCACCCGACTATAGGTAACTCCGAAAAAGCGTAAGGATAAAGACAGACCACATAGGTCCAAAGCTGCCAACAACTCTTCCGTTAAGCTAGTCGCCAGTTTGCTGGTATTCAGGTGCTTTTGCAGCTGCTGATTCTTGCTTCTATGGATTCGCAGGCCTCTACCGAGACCCATTCGGAGTCCGGTATGCTGCGCGATTCTCCAACTATGGAACCTGCAGTTGTCTCTACCTTGGATGGGTCTGGAGCCACTGTGTAGGCACTGGCTTCTGAGGCAGTTCTTCGCTCAACCGATGTTCAACTCAAAGCAGCTACTTAACTAAAACTACCAAGTTCATTAGGCCAGGAGTATGCGCTACGCCTAGAAAACAGACAACCAAATCACATGCATCTGCTCACATGCTGCAACGACATATGCTTAGAATGGCAGAAGACCTTGTTATGCTAATTAGGGGAAGTCAGCCTTCCCCTGCTAAGAGGAAGAGACCAGTCCCCAGCAGCTACTACAGACCAGGAGTCCGATGACTGAGGTTTCTGATTATGAATCCATGCCCTTATCTGCTTATGAGGATTCAGATGCAGAGCAATCCATTCTTTCTGCCTCCCCTCCAGAGGAATTTTCTTTTGGTGAAACCTTCTGTACTTTAAGAGAGCATTTCTACTGGGAATGCCAAGACTATTCCCAGTCCAAAAAGAGACTTGGAATTCCTAGATTTGCCTCAGCACAGGCCTTTAGCAATACCCCCTGTCCTGGATGTTGATGGTTTTTATGGAATCCAGTCTTACTCCTGATGCTTTGCCTCCTGCCCCTAGGAAAGCAAACCGGTACTACAGAGTACCAGACACAAATTTCTTTTCGCTGACCCAGAGATTTCCCAGGGGCCTAAAGGTATCAAGGCTACTACAGCCAAGAATCCCATCCTTTCGGACAGGGATTCCAGAGCTTGGGATACCAGAGCTTTGGATAGATGGGGTAAAAAGGTATATATACCTCTTCAACTTGCTAATAGGGCTTTGAATTGTCAGTTTCACATGCTGAAGTTCCAGCAACATATTATGGAACTTATTAAACAAAAAATGGCAACCTTTACATGCTGTGCAGAAAATAAAAAATTGCAGGAGCTTATGCACTCTGCAAACCAAGTCTGCAAGCATATATGCACTCTGCAAGCATACTTTGCAGTGCGCTTTGACACCCTAGAAGCATCTTGCCAGGCAGCAATCACCGGCTCAGTACTGAAAAGACATGCTTGGCTCAAGGAGCTGACCTTGCCAGACAATGTCAAATCAAAGTTACTAGACGCTCCTTTGAACAAGGACAGTTTGTTTGGCACCAAAGCAGAAGAGGTTCTTAAAAAGATGAAAGAAAAAGCTGAGTCTATGCAGACTATTAAAGAATTCTTACAAGTGCAACCCCCGTAGATTCACTAGGCATTGCCCTTCCAAACACTGGTCCTCTCCAGCCCCCTCCAGGCCTTTTCAAATCGGACCCAGGGGAAACACACCACCCAGACTACAGTCTCAGGGTATGCAGAGATCTAAGCAATGGAGTGTCCCCACCCCTAAAGCAGGGAGTGGTAAGCCACCTCTTTACGGAAAAAAACTCTCATTTACTCCTTTACTCCAAGCCCCAGCCCTGCTCAGTTGCTTGTGCCCCTAGGAGGAAAACTTACCCTTTATGCAGAAAACTGGATGTCCATCACACAAGACCGATGGGTCCTCAACATTGTATTCCAGGGGTACATATTTTATTTCCACTCACTGCCAACCCCAAGAGGGTTCCCAGACCTTCCTCCCAACCAGTGGGCAGAGGCCCAAAGCCAAGTTCTTTCCCTGCTCAGTATCAGAGCTATTCAGCCAGTTCCAGTAGAACAGAGGTCAAGGAGTCTGCTCCACTCTTCCTGGTCCACAAAAATTAGAGCTCTTGGCGCCCAATCCTGGATCTTTCAATTCTCAACATCTTCCTGGTGGTACCAAAATTCAGAATGCTTACCCTGCAACAGTTTCTTCCTTTGGTAGCCAAGGATGCCTGGTTAGTCACCCTAGACTTAAAAGACTCATATCTGCACATCCCCATAAGGGAGTCATGCAGGAAGTATCTGCGTTTCAGGGCCGGATCTATGCATTATCAGTTCTCTGCACTTCCTTTGGCTTATCCACTGCACCCAGAGTATTCACAAAATGCCTGTCTCCAGTCATTGCATATTGCAGGCACAGCAATATCCATATTTTACCTATACTTGTACGATTGCCTGATTCAGGCGGACAGTCAGGAATTGCTATTGCTGCACCTGACGTTTGTGAAAAACTAATTTCCTTATGGTACACCATCAATGAAAAGAAATCAAAACTGGTACCCAGTCAAAGATTGTATTCCTGGGAGCAAGCTTGGACACAACATCCCAGATGGCAATCCTCACTTCAGAACAACAAGTCCATCTGACAGCCTACTTCAAATGGCCACCAGAACCCAGCTACCTACAAGAAAAATGCTGCAGGCCCTAGGGTTCATGGTCTCCTGTATACTGCTAATTCCATATGCAAGACTGTATATGAGGAAACTACAGTGGTATTAAAAAGTCTCTGGTGCAAACATTCTCAGGACCTGGAAACGGTCATTCCTATCATACCCTGCCTAAGGACCGAGTTCCTGTGGTGGGCAGAAGCATGCAACCACAACAAGGGACTGCCCTTTACTCATCCCCGAGCCGTCCAGACCCTAACCACAGACGCATCAAATTATGCTTGGGGAGCACACTTGGACATCAAATGCATTCAGGGCCACCTGAGCCCCAGTCATATTCATCTGCACATCAACCAAAAAGATGCTAGTGGTGCAGAACGCCCTGACAGCTTTCAGGTCCATACTCATTCCAGGACAACTTCGAATAAAAACAGACACCACAGTTGTGGCACATGAACAGGTGGTAGGGGGGGAACCCACTCTTACCCACTCTGCAGGTTAGCCATGGCCCTGTGGAACACTGCCTTGGGCATGCAAGTTCATCTGCAAACTCAGTTCCTGCCAGGCAATCAAGACTTACTAGCAGACTTGAGCAGAAATCACCTAGACCCACACGAGTGGCAATTGGAGCCCAGTACCTTCAACCTTCTGATTCAGAAATGGGGGCTCCAGAGGTGGATCTCTTTGCCTCCCCCTACAACCACCAGCTCAGCAAATTCTGCACCAGGAGCCCTCACAACAGGGCCTGGAAAGTGGATGCCCAATCCTTTCAGTGGGTAAATCTCTACATCTGTTCTTTTCCCCCCTTCTGTCAAGAGTATTACTCAAGATAACACAGGACAGACCAAGGACAATTCTGATTGCCACTCCTGCGCAGCCTCTCACCGGTGCCACCCTGGCACCTACACCAGAACCCAACCCTGCTCTCAGCAGGAGGGAAAGATTTTTTTTGCATCCACAACTGAAAACTCTAAATCTTGCAGCCTGGCTTGTTCCTTGAATTCTCCCCTAGCAACCCTAAGCAAGCAGGTGCTGGACGTCGCTCTTGAAGCCAGAAGACCCAGTACACGATAATCCTATGCTGAAAGTGAAAAAGGTACTACTGCTGGATTCAATCCAACAGAAAGGACACTACCCTGCCCCTAATATTCGATTACTTAGCAGATCTACTCCACAAACACCTGTCCGTTTCCTCCATTAAGATGCATGCCACAGCCATTTTGGCTCATTATAACACTGAGCCACCCCTCTTCTCACACCCCCTTATCAGACAGTTCCTGAGAGGGGCAAACAACTTAAGGCTGCCAAGGAGAGCACCCACCCCTGCTTGGGACCTTAACTTTGTACTGGAAAAGCTCCCGCCCCCCGTTAGAACCTGCAGAGTTAAAATTATTCTCTCGGAAAACAGCATTGCTTCTGGCCATCACTTCAGCCAGAAAAGTGTCTGAGCTTCATGCCCTTCTGGCAGTGGAACCCTTCATTATTTTCCATAATGACAGGGATTCTCTCAGGACTAACCCTTTCTTTATGCCTAAAGTGGTATTCAGTGTGGTTCTAAAACCAGTCCGTCCATTTGCCAACTTTCTTCCCTAATCTGCAGAATAAAGGGGAAAGGTTCCTGAATTCCTTGGATATGTACAGACAGCTCAGATTCTACTTAGATAGGACTAAGCCCTTCAGAAAATCTGACCAGTTACTAGTCAGCTTTGCAACAGCGGCAGAGGGCAAGGCCATTTCAAAACAAACCATTTCCAAATGGATAGCGCACTGCATTCATTTCTGCTACAAGCACCATGGGAAACAAACCCCTCAGGAGGTCGGAACACATTCCACTAGGGCAACATCTACCTCTCCAGCATTCCTCAGAGGAGTCCCTACCAAGGGCATCCTGGAAGCTGTTGCCTGGAGTTTTGAACACACCTTCACCAAGCATTACTACCTGCTTATCTTTTCCAAATCTAGGGCTGGTTTTGCAACTGCAGTCCTGCAAGGCATACTCGCCAGCCCTAACTCTTCTTGACTGCCTTCACCCTTCAGCTTTGGGAATCCACCCAAGTGTGATGACCTGCAACAGTGAAAAGTGAACATAGTATAGTTGTGTACACTTACCCTAAATGTAGATGTTGGTGTATTCACTGTTGCAGTCCTGGTTTCCCTCCCTCCAAACCCCTGGTGTCTGTGTCTCTGTAATCTCTCTGCCTTTTTACCCTCCCCCCCTTTCAGAGGTATTGGTATTTACTTTTTACTGGTGGCACCATAGCTTAACTGTCTGAGGGCTCCTGACATTTGGGGCAAGAAAAACTGATGTAGTGGTGTCTGCTGCCTGTTTTTATACCCCTGATGACCTGACATCCATCCTGGAGCGACCACAAAAGGCGCAGAAATACTAAGTTTCTGGTATTCAGGCAGACTGAGGGCTACCTGCAGGCGGATAACCCAGGTGTGATGACTGCAGCAGTGCGTACACTCTAACATCTACATTTATGGTAAGTGTGTACACAATTGTACTTTCCAAGTCTGACTTGTGCTAGTCCTGTTGCAAATGAGGGTAGCCCAGTCCTTTAACAGGTTTGGCAAGGTTATAGGCATCATCCCATATGGCTTTTAGGACAGTTGCCATTCAAGGTCAAAATCTTTTCCCATTTCTGATGACATGCAACAGTCTGGCTAGCTTTCTCAGCTCGGGCCAAAACTAGTTTGCTGAATAGCACTGTGTGCGTATAATGCTGTTGACCCAATTTTTAGGGCTACTGCTGCTACTATGCAAACGTATGCATAGAAATGCCTGGGTAAGACTACAAAACTTACCAGAAAATACGAACACTCAGTTTTTGGATGCACCTTATATTTACTGTTTGGGAATTCTTTGGGTGAGGTCTATAACCTTTAAGAGATGTAAGTTGTTGCCAGGTATCAAGCAATTAATGTATTCCCAGTACCTAAGAAATTATCCTAACCTAGGGCTTTTCTTTCAAGGCATTCAAATCTACCCAGCATATTTTTATAAGCAGTAGTACAACAAAATTAGTAGCAAGATGAGACAGGATCTAAAGATCCCCTTACTAGAGTCGTTTTTGCCCTTAACCCCCCCCCAGAAAAGGCTTTCTTGCCAAAGTTGCAGGCAGTCTTTTCCACTCTTACTCTTCAGAAGCATCTTTAGATTCTTTGATTCAAAAAATCTTTCAGCATGGTTACAAACTTCACCGGATCATCTGTTCAAGCTGGACTCTACTATTCAAGCTGGACTCCCCTCCAAGTAGTTTCATCTTTCCCCAAGATTTGATGTCTCCAGGGGATAAAGCCATTTTCCACTTTCTAACGAGGGAGGGTCTTCTACTGAACTTTCTGGTTCCTAGTAAAGAAGCACTTTGAGACCTGTTTGTAGACCTTTTTAAAAGTAAACATCTGTTCCAAAATTCAAAATTACTTTACAATCCTTTTTCTTCAGTCATCCAGGGTTGCCCACCTTGGATGTTCCAGTTCACAAACTCCATAGATATTCCCAAAGATTTTTGCCCTTGGGATTGCACTTTTTCAGTCTTTACTCTTTGATCTGTACACTGCTTAGTCTCTTCAATTGCCTTGCCCCAGTCATAGTTTTCTGCAGACTTTAAGGCATTCCCCATTTACCCTTACTAAATTGCCTCATTTCATGATCCTCCAAGACATTCTGGCATCTCTTCTCTTACCATGCATCTATTCAGCAACTTGGTTTCAAGATGAACTTGACAAATTAATCTTTGATTCCTACAACCATTGTGTAGTGGTAGTCTTCCTAGGTTGTCTACTACGGATGATTGCCTTCCTTTTCTTGCCATAACCACTTAAGTCTATCAACATGTGTGCATAGCAAAAGAATTTTTGAAGAATCTGGTTTTAGGGCCTCTTCAATTCTTATGGTGGTTGCATTGGCTCTCTTACCATGTTGATATGGCTGTTCATTGCACGCCCTTACATCGACACATGTACACCGAAATACCTAAATGTTGAACGGCCAAAAAAGTGACCCCCCCCCCAGTGAAAAATTGCTGGGCCGTTGTCGGGAATTTGCCGTTTTCCACTGTAGTGCGATCTCTGAGTTGGTAGGGTGGTGTGGAGGACACAGCCCCCCACTTCATTGTGTCTGTTTTTTATTGGCCCAGCGATCCCCCCCTGGGAAAATCACTTTTGTGGCCATTCGACCTTTAGGTATTTTGGTGTACGTGTCTGACATGAGCATTCGATGAACAGCCCTGTCGACATAATAGTATAGATCAGTTACATTTGCCAGAATACATGAGTAGTTACTTAAAGCTATCGTGGCCCAGCGTGACTCCCCTTTCTTTTCCAGCTCACTTTCTCAGTTTTATCGAGAAAACTATTAGATTTACTTTGGATTGATTGGTCTACAGATGTTTTTCTCTCATGGACTCATTGGACCTTGGGGGGGGGGGGGTGCTGAAGCATCTTAAAATGTCATGGCCCAAGGCATGTCTTAGCTGCATTTTAGATCACATATTTCAAGGAAATTGGCCCTAATTAAAGCCCTAAATTGACTGAACACCTAGATTAGTGTTAACAGTACTAAACAAGTTGAGGAATACTATACTGTCCTGTTCACACCTTTTAGACATGATTGCTTGCAAATTCGCAGTTTAGTACAGTTGTCTGCATTCCATCAGAGCAGACTACAGTATGACATGGAGCAGATCCAGGGAAGACTCTTACAAGTGGAAGTTAAAGTACTAGGCTAGCTGCTTTTTGTGGGCCATTTTAAGCCTAACCAATTTCCCTTGTTGAGAATCGAGCTCTGTACCTCTTGTTTGTGAGGAACACTTTAATCATTGTACCAGTACCTAGAAGTTTTCTAGAAAGTTGTCCATCGTTGAGGATTTTCTCCACTTGGATCCCTGTTTCCTCTTTGATCAGACAGCTGAATCCTTAGTTTCAGGGCACCTTGCAAAAAGGCCAGGAAAATTGATGCACTTTTCCCCATGAACAGTGTTAACTTTATGCTCTTCCCCATTTTTGACTGATATCCAAACTTGTCCTAAAGATCAAGGACTTGCCAGAAATGCTATTGGTGACTTCCTTTTGGTTGGGCAGTATTTGTTCCTTGTATATCTTGCTTTGGGCAGCTACCAAAACCTGCCTGTGTATTTGCACACACAGGGCAAGGGTCAAAGTGTTGGTCTTAACTATATGGAGGACTGGTTTTAATGCTATTTTAGGCACCTGTCTTCTAAGGATTTGCAAAAGGTATTGGAAGGATGCAAGGAAATCTGCTACTAGATCACTTATCTCCACGTGAAAATTATTTCCGTGCCGATGCTGTGATAGAGCACAAGACCCATCCTGATTTTTTGGGGGGGGCTGCTCTGGTGCTTTAGTACCCATGTGAATTGCTTAGTTACTGCCTAGTGTACATTTCTGTTGAGATACAACTTTTGACCATTTCACCCATGAATGCCACTGGATTCCCCTTTATTGCAAGTTAATTTTTGAAACTGATTATCTGTATATGGCCTGATATGCAATAAATGTCTTTCTGGGCTCCACACTTTCAAAAACGGTCTCCTTTTGAACCTGTGGTATTGTTAAAATGCGAGTGCCTCCTTCTTGGAATAATTTCTGTTTGTATATAGTTATAAAACATGTTTGTTAAATGTTTTTAATGTTTTTTTCATATTTTGCCTGTACACGTCACCTGCACATTTTAGAGGGCAAGTAATGGATATTGTATAAAGAGGTTTATCACAAGTGTGCTGCACTTGTTTTGATCAAAAACATAATTCTGAATGGAAAACGAGAGTGAAACTTAATGCTTTGTCCGAAAATAGTGCACATTTCATGATATTTTAATGGGCTCATGTACCCAGTGAAGCAGAAAAGGGTGTTTGGAGTCTTTGAAAAGTGAAATGGATACCAGCCCTGCTTTAGGAAACACCTGGAAGAAGGGAAGCGTACTACTGGACTAGAGTAAGGTCAGAGTAGGGTCCTTTTTTTCCTCAGTCGGGGGGACTCGGTAGGGGGTTGTTTTGGTGAGAAGTTCCTTGGGTACCAGCCCTGCTTTAGTCTCTGGTAGTATGCTTCACTTCTTCCAGGTGCTGCCTAGAGTAAGGCTAGTGGTTAGGGTCCTTTTATCGGTCGGGGGGGCATAGATAGGGGGTGGTTTTGGTGGGAAGTACCTTCGATACCAGCCTTGCTTTAGGGAACACCTGGAAGAAGGGAAGCATACTGCTAGAGACTTGAGCAAGACCAGAATAGGTTGCTTTTCTCAGTCGGGGGGGGGGGGGGTCAATAGGGTTTTTTTGGTCAAGTGCCTCCGATACCAGCCCTGCTTTAGGAAACACCTGGCAAAAGGGAAGCATACTACCAGACTAGAGTAAGGCCAGAGTAAGGTCCTTGTATTGCATTCGGAGGGGGGAGTTGCTAAGGGGTGGTTTTGGTGATAAGGTCCTTCTTGAGGTCCTTAGTACAGAGGGGGATAGGAATATAGATTTGTACTGAAACTGTCCAGTAAATATGTGGGTAAGGTTAGGTTTACAAACAGTGTTATGGATTGAAACGAGAATTCATTCTTTTCACAGATGCAGATGTTCATGTTTCACTGTTGCAGTCATCACATTTGGGTTATCCCTGCCAGGATAGCCCTCAGCTGGCCCAAATACTAGAGGCTTAGTATTTGTCTGTTGCTGTCGCTTCGACTGACGTCAGATCGTCAGTAGTATAAAGTAAGGCAGCCGATGCCATTACATCAGTCTTTCTTGTAGAGGAGCCTGAAGCAGAAGCAGTTCGCATGAGTGCTGGTCAACTGCTGCCTGATTCTCGTCATCTGCATTGAAGCTGAAGTCTTCTAAAGCTAAGTACCCCATTGGGGATCCTTTTTTCTTGCTGTAACTGATGTCAAAGTTAACAATTGTCTCACATGTGGAAAGCAAATACCACACAGACTTTCATTCTTACTGCGTCACTTGCTTAGGCCCAGACCACGACATCCCTCACTGTCGCTTTTGTGCTTTGTTCAATACCAGAACTATCATCAGGCCCTTAGTGTAGCTAGGTATTTTCGCGCTCAGTCCTCTAATTCCTTTATGGCTTCGGTAAGCCATCCGACGGCAGCAGATCTTCCGAAAAAACGCAAGGATAAAAACAGACTGCACAGGTCCAAACCTACAGACGATGCTTCCGTTAAGCTAGTCAGTTCTCTGGTCCTCAGTGAGGTGCTTTGCAGCCCCTGATGCCTGCTTCTGTGGATTCGAAGACCACTGCAGAGACCCTTTCAGAGTCCGGAATGCCATGGAACTCTTCGACTAAGGAACCTGCGATTGTCTCTACCTTGGATAGGTCTGGAGCCACTGAGCAGGCACAGGCTTCCAAAGAAGTATTTTGCACTACTGATTCTCGGCACAGACTACTACTTTCACATCTACCATTCTTTTGAAAACTACCCTGTTTCTAAGGCCCAGGATACGAACCACACCCAAGAAACAGATGACCCAGAGAAAAAGATCTGTCCCCAGTAGTTTTGTCTGAACAGGAGTCTGACTCTGATACAGCTGAATATGAAGACATGCAACCCCTCTGCTTATGAGAGTTCTGATGCAGAGGAATCCATTCCTTCAGCCTCTCCACCCAAGGATTTTTCCTTTGGGAGCTCCCTTCTTACTTCAAGGGAGCATTTCCAATGGGAATGTCAGGACTACTCTCTGTCTAAAGTCTCAGAATTCTTAGATTTTACACAGCACAGACCCCTGGCCATTCCTCCTGTCCTGGATGTTGTGGATGATGATTTCTTGGAATCTAGCTCGACTCTTGACACCCTCTGTTCTGCTCCCAGAAAACCTGACAGGTTCTACAGAGTCCCTGACTCGCACATTTATTTTAAAAAAAATCCTGCTTACGCTGAGGTTATTTCTCAAGGGCCTAAAGGAATTAAAGCAACTTCTGCTAAGAATCCCACCCCATCAGATAGGGATTCCTGAGCACTAGACAGATGGGATAAAAAAAGTATACACCTCAGCTACTCCTGCTGTCAGAGCACTAAATTGTCAGTTCCATATGCTAAAATTTCAGCAACATACCATGGAACTCCTTAAGCAAAAAAATTCATTCTTTCCTGTTTGTGCAGAAAATAGTTAACAAGGGTTAATGCACTCCAAGTCAAGTAACTAAGCACACCTTACACTGTGGTTTTGACGCCCTAGAAGCTTCTTGCAGGGCAGCAGTCACCGATTCTGTTCTTAGAAGGCCTGCTTGGTTTAAAGAACATCCATTGCCAGACCTTGTCAAATCTAAATTGTTGGATGCACCCTTGCACAGACAGTTTATTTGGCACCAAGGCAGAGGAGGTCTTAAAATAGATGGAAAAAAAAGCTAAGTCTATGCATACAGTTAAGGATTTCCTACAGGTCCAGCCACCCAGGTACAGTAGGCATTGCCCCTCTAAGTACTGGTACTTTCCCACCCCCTCCAGCTTAGTTTAGGCCAGACCCCAGGGAAGCAGACCCCCAAGACAGCAGCCACAGGTAATGTAGAGATCAAAGTAATGGAGTTCCTACACTTCTAAACCAGGGAGTGCAAAGCCACCCCTCGTGGTAAGAACTCGGTGACTCTCCACTTCCACCCTCTGCCCACCTGCACTTGCCCCTGGGAGGAAATCTCTCCTTCCACGCAAGCACATGGGCCACCATTACCAGCGACTGCTGGGTCCTCAACATAGTGTCCCAGGGATACAAATTTTCTTTCCACACACATCCAACCCCAAAAGGGCTCCCGGATCTCCCTCCAAACCAGTGGGCAGAGGTGAAAAAGCAAGTCCATTCCCTGCTCTCTGAGGGCAGTAGAGCACGTTCCTGCAGAATAGATGGGCCAAGGTTTCTACTCCAGACTTTTTCTGGTATCCAGAAAAGAGTGCACCTGGCGCCCCATCCTCTATCTATCCATTCTTAACACCTTCCTGGTGATACCAAAATTCTCACCCTCCAGCAACTATCTATTCTCTCCAAGATTGCTTGGCTTGCCACCCTAGACCTAAGAGGCCTACCTCCATATCCCAATCAAGGAATCATGCAGGAAATATCTACGTTTCAGGGCAGGATCTCTGCACTTTCAGTTCTCTGTGCTTCCCTTTGGCTGATCTACTGCTCCCAGAGTTTTCACCAAATGTCTGGCTCCCGCCATTGCTTTTTGCAGACAAATATACAAATGTTTACCCATACTTAGACGACTGCCTGATTCAGGCAGACAGTCAGGAAAAGCTGCTCAAGCACATGGCCTTTGTAAAGTCCCTACTGTCATCCCTGGGGTACACTATCAATGAAAAGAAATCCAAACTAGTGCCCACTCAAAGAATTACATTCCTGGGAGCAAGCCTGGACACAGCATCTTGAATGGCATTCCTTACACCAGAAAAGCAAACTTGCCTGACAACTTACATCTCTCAACCAGCCACCAGAACCCAGTTATTCGCAAGGAAAATCCTGCAGGCCCTAGGGTTCATGGCATCTTGCATCCTACTGATTCCATATGCCAGACTGCATATGAGAAAACTTCAGTGGTACTTAAAAAGCTTTTGGTGTCAGCACTCAAGACCTGGAAAATCTTATACCGATGATACCTTGCCTAAGGACAGCTTTTGTTTGGTGGGCAGTGTCAGACTATGCCTGGGGTGCACAACTGGACAGCAGGTACATACATGACCAATGGAGCCCACAGCAAATACATCTGCACACCAAAAAGAGATGTTAGCTGTCCAGCATGCACTGACAGCTTTCAGTCCCCTTCTCTCCCTAGTGGCTCTCCTGATCAAAACAGACAACACCACTGTGATGTGGTATATCAACAAGCAGGGAGGGACTCACTCCTATCCTCTATACAGGCTCACCATGACCCTTTGGTGCACAGCCTCAGCCATGCAACTACACCGGTTAGCACAATTCCTGACAGGCTCACTAAACTCTCTGGCAGACGACTTAAGCAGAAGTCTTCTGGACCCACACGAGTGACAGCTTGACCAAAGAAACTTCACCCTAATAACTCAGAAGTGAGGCACCCCGAAGGTCGACCTCTGCTTCCCACTCCAACCATCAGCTCAGCGAGTTCTGCACCAGGGAGCCTCACCAAAGGGCCTGGAAAGTGGATGACCTATCCTACCCCTGGGTCAAGCTCAGTCTATGCATTTCCCCCCTACCTCTCATTACCAGGGTACTGCTCAAAATAAGGGAGGAAAATCCAAGGACAATTCTGATTGCTCCAGACTGGCCTCGCCAGCACTGGTACACATTGCTGCGCAGCCTGTCCCCACTGCCACCATGACATCTCCCTCGGACCCCAATCCTCCTGACCCAGAGGGAAGGAGAATTTGTGCATCCGCAATTGCAGACCCTCAATTTGGCAGCCTGGCTTATCCCCTAACCACTGATTAAGCTGGCAATCTCAGTAAACCGGTTCTAGATGTTGTACGTGAGGCTAGATGCCCTAGCACTAGAAAGTCTTATGCTGACAAATGGAAAAGGTTCTTCACCTGGATTCAGGCTAGGGGCGCCGATACGGCACAGCCGTCCCTACCTCTCATCCTGGATTACCTAGCTGACCTGTTTCACAGTGGTCTGTCCTTTTCCCTCTATTAAAATTCATGCCTCTGCTATCTCTGCTCATTTCAATACTGAGCACCCTCTTCTCACATCCTCTCATCAGACGGTTCCTAAGAGGGGCTAGCAACTTGAGGCCACCCATAAGAGCACCTACACCAGCTTGGGACCTAAACTTTGTGTTGGAAAAGCTCACCCTGCCCCCCCCCCTTTGAACCAGCATCCTCAGAAGAGTTAGTTTCTCTCCTGGAAGACTGCCTTGCTACTGGCCATCACTTCAGCCAGAAGAGTATCCGAGCTACAAGCACTCATGGCTGTAGAATCCTTCATCCTCCATGCTGACAGGGTGTCCCTCAGGACTAACCTGTCTTTCATGCCCAAAGTGGTGTCCAGTGTGGCTGTCAACCAATCTATTCATTTGCCCACTTTTTTCCTAACCCACAAAACAAGGGGAAAATGATCATGCACTCCAGATGTACACAGCTCAGATTCTACCTAGACGGGACTAGATGAGTCAGAAAGACTGATCAATTGCTAGTCAGCTTTGCGGCAGACGGGAAAGCCATATCCAAACAAACCATTTCCAAATGGATAGCACACTGCATCCATTTCTGTTGCAAGCAACACAGGAAACCTCCCCCTAAGGGAGTCAGGACTCTCTACCAGAGCAGCCACCACCTCTGCAGCTTTCCTCAGAGGAGTCCCCACCAGTGACATCCTGGAGGCTGCCACATGGACATCTATCCACACCTTCACCAAGCATTACCACCTGCCTACCTTCTCCAAATCCAGGGCGGATTTTGCCACTGCAGTCTTGCAGGGCATCCTAGCCCGTCCCTAGTCTTATCTGCCCCCACCCTTCTCAGCTTTGGGAATCAACCCAAATGTGATGACTGCAACAGTGAAACATGAACATAGTACAGTTGTGTACACTTACCATAAATGTAGATGTTAGTGTATTCACTATTGCAGTCCTTGTTTCCCTCCCTTCATCCCCCTTTTTCTTCTCACCTTACAAGGAGCTTTTGATATTTACTTTCTACTGGTGGGGTTCTTCCACCAGAACCTGGCTTCCACTTGGGGGCTCCTGACAGGGCAAGAAAAACTGATGGAATGGCGTCTGCTGCCGTACTTTATACTACTGATGACCTGATGTCTGTCCTGACGCAACAGCAACCGAAGCAGAAAATACTAAGCCTGTGGTATTCGGGCCGGACGAGGGCTAACCTGGCAGGGATATAACCCAAATGTGATGACTGCAACAGTGAATACACTCTAACATCTAAATTTATGGTAAGTGTACACAGCTGTACTTTCATTGGTCAGGTTGGATGAGATCCTTATAGAAGAGCATGCATTGGTTTGTGAGTGCTTAGAATGTATGCTTTGTGCTCTCTGGTCATTCCCAAGTACTGTTTATTCAAGTTGCAAAAGAGATTTCTCCAGTCACACTGGAAATTTTAATAAATCCATATTCAGGGGCAGGAGTTCTGGACAGGACTAAAGCACACAGGAGAAGAGCAACTTTGATATATATGCTCAGGTATGATTGAAGGGATGTGTTAGGAGCTGGTGTGTTAGAAAGAGGGGGCTCCAGGGAAAAATGCCCTCAGATCTTTCCCTTTCCATGCCCAGTAACAGCATAGACCAATGGCTAAGGGGAGGCCATTGTAAGTTATACTTGAGCGTGGAAGGGATCTTCATTGCCCTTTCTCACTTGTAAACCTCAGGATTTTGCATCTTTGAATAGGTTGCCTTTGTGGCAGAATAGAAGCAAATCAAACCTTTTTTCTAAAGGGAAGTATTAAATCTGATTTAGCTTTGTTAAATCTGAAGAGTAATAGATTGCAGGTTCAAAATCCAAGCAAGCAGATGTTCATGTTTCACTGTTGCAGTCATCACATTTGGGTTATCCCTGCCAGGGTACCCCATGGCCAGCCCGAATACCAGAGGCTTAGTATTTCTGTCGGTTGCTGTCGCTTGAGGACTGACGTCAGGTCATCAATAGTATAAAGTAAGGCAGCCGACACCATTATATCAGTCTTTCTTGCCGTGGAGCTCGAAGCAGAAGCAGTTCGCACGAGTGCTGGTCGGCCGCTACCTGAGTTTTCATCTCCGAATTGATGTTGAAGTCTTCTAAAGCTAAATACCCCGTTGGTGATCCTTTTTTTTTTTTTTTTTTTTTTTTTGCACTAACCAATGTCAGAAAAAGTTAACAATTGTTTCGCTTGTGGAAAGCAAATACCACACTGAGACTTCTACTCTTACTGCATCACTTGTTTAGGCCCAGACCACAACGTCCCTCACTGTCGCCTTTTTGCATTGTTCAACGCCAGAACTATCCATCGTTGGGCCATTATTGCGGCCAGATATTTTCATTTACAGTCCTCTTAATTCCGATATGGGTTTGGTAAGCCATCCAACAGCAGCTCTTATGGGGGGGGGGGGGGAACGTAAGACCGCTCAGGTCGAAACCTACCAACGACGCTTCGTTAAGCTAGTAGTCAGTCCTCCGGTACTCAGTGAGGCGCTTTTGCAGACCCTGATGACCACTTCACTTGATTTGCAGGCTGCTATGGAGACCCTTTTGGAGTCCAGTATGCCGCAAAACTCTTCGACTAAGGATTCTGTGGTAGTTTTTACCTTGGATGGGTCCGGAGCCACTGAGCAGGCACTGGCTTCCAAGGAAGTCCTTTGCACTTCCGAATCTCAACACAGATTTCTTTTGTGACTACCATTCTTTCAAACGACTGAGTTTTAGGCCCCGGGTTTGAACCACACCCAAGAAACAGACTACCCATTCTTGGGCGCCTGCTACCTTGCCTCAGTCTCAAATGCTTAAAATGGCAGAAGACGTTATGCTGATCAGGGGAAGCCAAGCTACCACCTGAAAAAGGAAGAGCGATCGGTCTCCTGTAGTTTTGTCTGAACAAGTCTGATGAATCTGGTGCATCTGACTATGAAGACATGCAACCCCTCTCCACTTGAGGATTCTGATGCAGAGGACTCCATTCCTTCAGCTTCTCCCCCAAAGGGTTTTTCCTTTGGGGAAACCTTGCATACTTTAAGGGAGCATTTCCCGTGGGAGATTCAGGACTACCCTCGGTCTAAAAAGAGACTCTGGGAATTCCTAGATCTTCCGCAACACAGACCCTTGGCCCATCTCCCAGTCCTGGATGTTGTGGATGTTTTCCTTGAATCCAGCTCTACTAATGATGCCCTACCTTCTGCTTCCAGAAAACCAGACTGGTACTAGAGTCCCTGACTCTCAAATATCTTTTTAAAAATCCAACAGCTGACCCAGAGGTAATTTCTTAAGGGCCAAAAGGGATTAAAGCAACCTCTGGTTAGAATCCCATACCCTCAGACAGGGATTCCCAAGCATTGGACAGAGTAAAAAGGTATATACCTCCACTACTCTTGCTATTAGGGCACTAAATTGTCAGTTCCATATGCTGAAATTTCAGCAACATACCTTGGAACTAAAGCAAAAAATGTCTTCCCTTTCTTTTTGGGCAGAATCTAAAGATTTGCAAGACGTGATGCATTCTGTAAGCAAAGTAAACACACTTTGTACTAGTTTTGATGCCCTAGAAGCTTCTGTCAAATCTAAATTGTTGGATGGCCCTTGCACAAAGTACGTATTTGGCACTAAGCCAGAAGAGGTCTTAAAGATGGATGAAAAAGCAAAATCTATGCAAGCAGTT
This sequence comes from Protopterus annectens, assembly GCF_019279795.1. Lineage (NCBI taxonomy): Eukaryota > Metazoa > Chordata > Ceratodontiformes > Protopteridae > Protopterus > Protopterus annectens. The sequence continues at coordinate 890,392,662 of NC_056733.1, read as the reverse complement.
AAGGATTTCTTACAAGTCCTCCCCCCTAGCTTCAGCAGGCATTGTTTCTCCAAGCACTGGTCCTTTCCTGCTCCAAGTAAACCAGCCCAGCCTAGGCCCTGTGGAAACAGACACCCCCCCCCCCAAAGACAGCAGCCCCAGGGAATGCATATTATATCCCAGGATGCACCACTACCATTCCCCAGATCCTCGTTGCCGCTAACCTCTGCGAGGCGTGGTCGAGCTTCCTCAGCTGTAGTTAATTGTATTTCTTCCAGTCAGATTACTGATTTCCCCCATCTCAAGTCACCAGGCCTTAGGGGGCTTTTAAAAAAATGTGTAAAATGTAGTTTCAAAATTGGGGCGTCCTTTCGCTCTGTGTGTATTGCTTAGGTATAAAACATTTAACATTTACAGGAATCATGTAGCGTATGTCACTCCTTTCCTCAAGGTCCCTCCAGGAGAGTGAAATAAATTAATTAATAAGGGATTAATTAAACCTTCTTTTCAAGAAGCTGGCATCTCCTTCGGCCAAAAAGAAAAGAAAACCGACCAGTTCCGTCGATCCGACCGCTAACCGACAAGAAACATAGGCAGGCCTCTCCCTTGACTTTGGAGCCGAGTGAAACAGTCTGGTCGGGATGCCAGAAATATCGACTCCTCACAGCTTGGAGCCGATGGCTGGGGGGCTGGGTAATCATGCAACCGTCGGCTCCACCATCGGGCCGGCGAGGTTAGTTTTCCCTCGAACCTCCTCCTCCTCGCCCTGATGGAATCTATGTGTATTCCCTGCGGCCGCATACTCATCGAAAGCCTCGAGGCGGTCCCCTAGCCCTTTGGGGCCGTTTGGAGCCCGTCCGGGCTCCCGTTCTGTTTCCTCTCTCTGTCTTTGAGGTTGTCAGATTCTGATATACAGGGTGCTCTCCAAGGAACTCCAGTCTCCAGTCTTCCAAAAAATTTGTTTTTCCCCGACCCAGATTTGGCAGGGCGATGATAGTCCACCCATTGCCACTATTCCCTCCGACTGCTTCGACCGATCGAACAGGCGCCGATGGAGGAGATGGAGGAATCTCGGGGATCTCAGACCCCTTGCCTCAACCCGGCCCCGGTTCGTCGGTCCAGTTTGGTAGGACTTCTTCGGCTGTTGGGGCTTTGGTTGGGACCTATGCTTTTGCTCTGCCTCCCCGCCACCGGTTTCCGTCGGCTATCCGCGGCTCCGGGGACGGGCGGCTCGGAGATTCTGGGGGAGGATTCACCAAGGGTCGGCAGAGTGACATGGCCAAGTCCTCTTGACAGTCCCTCGGCTTTTCGGCTCATTGCCGCACCTTCCTGGGCGTGTGGACTGGGTCTTTGGGGTGTTCCCTCATTGTCCAAAGGGCTGAGGGGCCTGAGGTTAGGTTACTCCTCCTGAGGTCCCTGAGGGTTCTTGGAGGGAGGGGTCTTAGAAGACCCCAAGGAAGAAGATCGTGCAAGAGGAAACCGCGTGGACTCACCGATCTGGATGGATCAGAGGTCTGATCTGGATGATGCCCCCCATGATCCCGGGAATGTCAGTCCTCGGAGAGATCCTCAAACACGAACATCTTAGCAATCAACAAACAAGCCTGGGCTGGCTGGATATCGGCTCCCCAACTGCTGTGAGTCTCAGCCCTCCCTCAAGTCCTTCTCCTTTGTGCCCTCCGCCCTCCTTTGTGTGTCCGCCCTTTGGCCGAGCTTCCAGATACGTGGAACCAGTCCTTCCCAAATAAATAAATACCGATGGAGACCCGTCCCTTCGTCCAAATAGCGCTGCGTCTGATGCCATGGTGGTGGTGGCTGCTGCTACACTAACTCGTCCATGAGGCTCATTTCCTATGTGTCGAAGGGGCGGTCGCAGCAGGCTGGCGGCTGGCTCTGAGGATTGAGGGCTCCGCTTGTCAGCTTTCTTGAGGCCTCAAGTCTTCCTTCGACTTCCCTTTGATGATTCCTCATTGTTTGGTGGACAGGTTAAAGATACTACCCACCGGGCCATGTGAGCAAGAGGAAAACTTATTAAACAGAGGGTGTTCAAGTATTCCACTCCTTTCGGCCTTACTCAAGGCAGGGAAAGTGGGAGGGAAAATGTTCCGCCGCGAATCTCGCAAGTTTTTCTCTCCCAACAGTAGATTCCCCTTTCCCAGGCAGAGGACGGGGAAATTTTTTTTCTCGGGGCCCCAGGCCAGAGGCAGGCCCCAATTCTGAGACCAAGGAAGTCCTTTCTTGGCTCTGGCTCTTTCAGCGCACGCCATGATTGCCTGCTGATGTGTGCGAGCCAGTCGGAGCCAGCTTTTGCTGGGCACTCAGCACCTAAAGAGTCAGGGAGTCAGGACAGATGGGTGCAGATGGGTTTGATCATTGGTTGGAGGTCATACCATTCCACATATCATTTCACCGGGTCCCCCACCGTCCTGAAATCCACCAGTCAAAGGGAAATGGCAGTCATGAGAAGCTTTGTAAGTGCTAGAAAGGAGTCATCCAACCGGTCCTACAGACCAGATCAGATCAGATTTTAGATACAAAAATTTAGGGCACAGGGGACCTTGAGACCAATATTAGATCTCTGCAATCCGTCACTGAATCAACGAATCCACTGAACCAAACAATCCATTCTCCCATTGTTGGAATTGTTGGAGTAGTTGATGTTTGATGTGTCTTGGACCCTCAAGGACGCTTATTATCACCATCACATACAAGGACTATCATTCTAGGTATCTGGATACATCATTTGAGCGTCAATTTTGTATCACCTGGCCACTTTGGTCTCACCACAGCCCCAGGGTGTTCACCAAGTGTTTAAGTAGTAGTGACGGGCTGTTCTGAGAAGTCTTGATTCCAAGTGTTCTGAAGTCACAGATTCGATCATTCCTGGGCTGCTGACTGCAGGCATCAGGCATCTACTAATGGACAACCTCAAGCTCTCATACTGTTTCCTGGGGATTACATTCAATTGGTCAAAGTCAAGAGATAGACTCAAGATTGATGCAAGCTCCCACATCAACGTGTTGGAGATGGGCTGTGTGCTCTATCCTACAAGCCTTATTGCAGTTTCTTCCTCGGGGCATCATCGCCATCACACAGACAACATGTCGGTGGTTTGGTATCTGAACAAACAAGAAGGAACAGATTCTACCAGATGCAGAGAAGAGAGAGAAGCCATGAGAGCTGTAGCCAATGGGCTGTAGCTACCAACGCCCACATCCCCCGACCCGCATCCGGGGAAAGTCAAATATATTGGCAGACAAATTGGTCTTCTCTCCTCACGAAACCACAGTGGTAGCAGCTCAGGTTTCTCAAGTTTTGATGGAGATGGGGGCGGGGGCCGTGCAACGAATAATTTAACCAACTCCACTGAGGTTCAAGTGCTTCCTCTCCTTTCGGGAGTACCCATCCAGTACCAGCAGCCATGGATGCTCCCAACAGGGCTACTTTAACCTTTTCTCTCCACCTTTTCCTCAATTCAGCTTCTTCCCAGAGTTATTCAAAAGCTTGGTTCATGGGTCTTTAAATTTACTGATTGCCCCATACTGGGTATTGTTAATATGGTTTCCTACCTGAAGAAGCATGCAGATCAATCAATCTTTAGACACTTTAGACCTGTTTCGGACTTGGTAATCCATCAGTTCAACATGGAATTTGTTCTTTTTTCTTTAGGGTGACAGCATCTCCGCTGGAAAAACTTTACCTTAGTAAAACTAGACCGGAAGTTGAAGTTGTTCCCCACATTTATTATCGGCCCCCAACAAACCACTGCTTTCAAATTGTACCTTAGTGAAGTGGAAGGTTTGCTATTCTCTGGCTTCAACTCCAGGGCTGCTCCTGTCCCAGGCTGCTGTCCCCCCGAGGTCATCCCTCTTCTTAAACATCCTTTGTTTAATCGAGGGAAAAGTCCAACAATTTACTAAAGGATCCAACCAAGAATCTGAGCTGCGAGTTCTAAGCAGTGGACTACCTCCACTTCAAAACCAGGGAGCTCTAAGCCACACCCTTGTGGTATGAACTCGCAATGCCTCACCTCCTCCACCTCCCCCCTCTGCCCACCTTCAATTACCCCTAGGAGGAAAACTTTCATTTCACTCAAACACCTGGGCCACTATAACCAAGGACCAATGGGTTCTGAACATTGTGTCTCAGGGATACAAATTTTCCTTCCATACCCTTCCAACCCCAAAAGGTTTCCCAGATCTACCACTAAATCAGTGGACCGAGGCTCAACAGCAAATACTTTCCTGCTCTCTCTCAGAGCAGTAGAGCACGTTCCTGCAGAACAGATAGGCCAAGGCTTCTACTCCAGACTTTTCTGGTGCTCAGAAAATAAGGCAGCTGGTGCCCCATCCTCTATCTATCCATTCTGAACACCTTCCTGGTGATCCCAAAATTCAGATTGCTTACCCTCCAGCAGCTGCTACTCATGCTCTTCAAGGACACCTGGCTAGCCATCCCAGATCGAGGCCTATCTCCACATTCCCATCAGGGAATCATGCAGGAAATTTCTCCACTTCAGGGCAGGATTTCAACACTTTCAGTGCTCTGTGCTTCCCTTTGGCTTATCTACTGCTCCCAGAGTTTACATAAAATGTCTGGCTCCGGCAGTTGCCTTTTGCAGGCAAACATTCAGATTTACCCATATTTAGATGACTGCCTTCAGGCCGACAGCTAGGAAAAGCTGCTCAAGCACCTGCCTTTGTAAAGACCCTAGTAACCTCCCTAGGGTACACAATCGATGAAAATAAAACCAAACAGATGCCCGCCCAAAGGATGATCTTCTTGGGAGCCCACCCAAAGGATGATCTTCCTGGGAGCAAGTCTGGACACAGCATCCTAGATGGCATTCCTTACACCAGAGAAACAAATTTTTCTGACAGCCTACTTCTCACAACTAGCCACCAGGCCCTAGCTATCTGCCAGGAAGATACTGCAATCTCTGGGGTTCATGGCATCTTGCATACTACTCATTCCAAGTGCCAGACTGCATATGTGGAAACTTCAATGTTACCTAAACAGCCTTTGGTGTCAGCACTCTCAAGACCTGGAAAATCTTCTACCTATAATTCCTTGCCTCAGAAAGGAATTTCTTTGGTGGACAGCAGCATGCTCCCACAACACGGGACTACCCTTCTCCCCACACCTTGCCGCTCAGACCCTCACCACAGACTCATCAGACTACTCTTGGGTTGCACAACTGGACAGCAGGTGCATACAAGGCCGGTGGAGCCCTCAGGAAATCCATCTGCACATCAGTAAAAAAGATGATGCCTGTGCAGCATGCCTTGATAGCTTTCAAACCCTTTCTCTCCAGGGGTGGTTCTGATCAAAATAGACACCAGTGTGATGTGGTACATCAGCAAGCAGGGAAGGACTCACTCCTACCCTCTATGCAGGCTGGCCATGACCCTTTGGCTCACAGCTTCTTCCATGCAACTACACCTGTTAGCATAATTCCTGCCAGGCTCTCTCAACTCTCTGGCAGACCAGTTGAGCAGAAACCTTCTAGACCCACGAGTGGCAACTCAACAGAAATACCTTCACTCTAATAACTCAGAAATGGGGAACCCCGAAGGTCGACCTCTTTGCCTCCCATGCCAACCATCAGCTCAGCAAATTCTGCATGAGGGAGCATCATTGCATGACTTGGAAAGTGGATGCCCTGTCCTTCTCCTGGGTCAATATATCGGTCTATGCCTTTCCTCCCCTACTTCTCATCCCCAGGGAGGAAAATCCAAGGACCATTCTTATAGCTCCAGACTGGCCCAGACAACACTGGTACCCCTTGCTGCGCAGCCTGTCCTCTCTGCCTCCATGGCATCTTCCTGAGATTTCAAAACCACCTGACCCAGAGGGAAGGGGAATACATGTATCCCAAATTGCAGACACTCAATTTGGCAGCTTGGCTTATTCCCTGTCCCCGAACCAATCTGCCATCCTCAGTAAACAGGTTCTGGATGTTATCTGTGAAGCCAGACGTCCTAGCACCAGAAAATCTTATGCAGATAAATTGAAAAGGTTCTGCATCTGGATCCATGTTAAGGGAGCCAATATGGCACAGCCCTTAATCCCTCTCATCCTGGATTACTTATCTGACGTACTATAGTGGTGTCTTTCTCCTCTATTAAAATTCATGCCTCTGCTATTTCTGCTCGTTTTCCCACTGAGCAGCCCCTTTTATCACACAGTTTGATCAAACCATTCCTCAGAGGGGCTAGCAACTTGAGGCCCCCCAAAAGGGCACCAACACCAGCTTGGGACCTTAACTTTATCTTGGAAAAGCTCACCCTGCTCCCTTTTGAACCAGCTTCAGAGCTAAAATTTCTCTCCTGGAAGACTGCTTTCCTTCTGGCCATCACTTCACCCAGAAAAGTCTCTGAGCTGCAAGCACTCATGGCTGGAACCCTTCATCTTCCATGCAGACAGGCTATCCCTCAGAACTTAACCCATCTTTCATGCCCAAGGTAGTTTCCAGTGTGGCTCTCAACCAATCCATTAATTTGCCCACCTTCTTTCCTAATCTCCAGAACAAGGGGGAAAGGATTATTTACTCTCTAGATGTGCACAGACAGCTCAGATTCTATCTGGGCAGGACTAAATTCTTAAGAAAATATGATCAGTTGCTAGTTAGCTTTGCTACAAGAGCAGAAGGCAAAGCCATCTCAATGCAAACCATTTCCAAATCGATAGCGCACTACATCCATTTCTCTTGCAAGCAACATGGAAAGCCTCCCCCCAAGGGGGTCAGGACACCATCAGAGCAGCCTCCACCTCTGCAGCTTTCCTAAGAGGAGTCCCCACCAAGGACTTCTGGAGGCTGCCACCTGGACATCTCTTCACACTTTTTAACCAAGCATTACCACCTGCCTCTGTCCTCCAAATCCAGGGCAGGGTTTGCCTCTGCAGTCTTGCAGGACATCCTAGCCAGCCCCTAATTTCCTTTGGTGTCTCCACCCATTTCCTCAGCTCTGGGAATCAACCCAAATGTGATGACTACATCAGTGAAACACTAAGAACATAGTATAGTTATGTACACTTACCATAAATGTAGATGTTTGAGTGTATTCACTGTTGCAGTCCTGGTTTCTTTCCCACCATCCCCCTTTATTCTTTCTTTCTGTACAAGGGGCATATTGGTATTTTCCACTGGTGGGGTTCTTCCACCAGAGCCTGGCCTACTGTGGGGGCTCCTGACAGGTTAGGGCAAGAAAAACTGATGTAATGGCGTTGGCTGCCTTACTTTATGCTACTGACTACCTGACATCAGTCCTCAAGTGACAGTAACAGACGCAGAAATACTAAGCCTTTGGTATTCAGGCCGGCCCAGGGCCACCCTGGCAGGGATAACCCAAATGTGATGACTGCAGCCGTGAATACACTAACATCTGCATTTATGGTAAGTGTACACAACTGTACTTTCTGGTGCATTTTGATGCTAAACTTGATTTGATAGGTAGAATTGACTGGTTACACCATTAAAAAGAGATTTCCCATGGGTTGTTGTTTGGTGACTCCTCTGTACAATTTGGCCAGTGTGAAAAAGAAAAAAGGAAACTAGCTGTTACCCTTTGGGATTGGGAGAGGCACAGGGCAGAGATGTCCACTCTTAATATCAAATGTATAGGTAGCTACTAGACATGCTGTCCAGGAAACCATTGAAAATCTTGGCTCAAATTCCCATTTGGCCAAAACAGTCTGGTAGTGGTTTGCTCAAGGTCTCTCGCTAGGTCAGGGAAGGATGTGGTAATCCAACCCTGTACCACAGGGAACTGCTCATTAGTAGCTCATAGCTTTAGTCCTCTGTGCTATAATTGCCAGCATTTCTTTTGACTTTCTCTGAAGCTGTTGGCTGAGCTCTTGAAGAGACCCTCATATAGAATAATAGTAGGGGGGAAATGGCATAAATTGGCCCTTTATGCAGACAATTGAAGTTTTGCAAGACTCGTGGCAAGTTCAGCTTTATCCCAGTTTTGAGAAATCCCTAGATGTAAAAAACTTGGCCCTACTGTATTGCAATAAAAATTCCTCACTGACCACTCCAAAACTAAAATAGTGTGGACTCGCCTACTATCCACCCTACTTCATGCCTCCCCCATGCTTATAAATCTTTGCAAATCCGACTTAAGATAGCCAAATTTGCTACAGCCTCTCCCATCAGAACACATCACTGTGAATGCCTAAAAAAACTCAGTTGACTAGAACTACCACTACTACTTCAACTCAATCAACTGTCACTAGCCCACAAAATAATACACAACACCCCAGCCCTACAAAATCTTTTGCAATCCTGTACAACCGCCAGGTCCTTGAGGTCTAGCACAACCTCCTCAAAGTGACCAAATATAACACTGAAGCTGGTAAGTCCATCTACAGCCACTGTATAGCAAAAACATGGAACTCCCTTCATGCCCACATAACTGACAACAAATCCCCATCCCAGTTCAAGAAACTTGTTAAAACTCACTTTTTGAATAATCGACTGTGCTCCTTTATCACCCCCTGTCTAATGTCTCATTAGAACACTTCACCTAACTTAAGTAACTCTGCTAAGCCAACCAATCATAGTACTGTACCCACTTAGGACTGTTAATCTACTACTCGTCCCATCTCTCCAGGAGTTGGAGGAAAACTACCCCAACAATGTTGTGATTTCCATAAGCAACTAAAACCAGGTGAAGACAATATTGTAAATCAATTTGTGATCCTTCTCAACTAAAACCAGGCGAAGACGTATAGTAAATCAATTTGTTATCCTTAACTATAGCGAGCATCATCTGCTCTCTTGGAGCCTTATTCTGCGTGTCTCTGCTTTTACTCTGATAGTAAATCTATCACAGGAATCCTAAACTTAGGAATATCTTCTAAACTTTAATATTATATTGTAGAGAACAAATGTATCCTATCTGTTGGTTAATATGCATGTCAAAGTCTCTTCTATGGAAATTGTATGTCAAAAGTCTGTCCTTAAAAAAATAAATAAATAAAAAATGCTCTTGGAGCTTTTCCCCTGAAAATGGACTTGCAATCCATTTGGACTCTCACAGTCAACAAATGTAAATAAAAATAAAATTGGAGAAGAGTGCCTTGCGGTCAGTTATTGACACTCTGATAGTTGGTAGTCCCCCATATTTGATTAAACTTTAGCCATCGACTTATTTGGGGATAACGGTAAATGCAGTAGCATCTCGAGTCATTGAACCAGACACTTGAACATAATTCATAAGGTTTCAGATTATTTTAAGTTGTGGGAAGGTTATTAGATTTGGAGGAAGTTTCAGGTTCTGCACACTTAAGCTATTTCTTTGATGCTGGTCCTACCAACTCCACCCCCCTGGTCAAGGTTTCAAAAATTAAAGTTGGCCTTGGAATCTGTGGGGGACCTGTGTACCCTGGAAAATACTCCAGGCTTAGTCTTAACTACTAAAAGACTAGTTTGTGGCTGCCATACTTTGAATTTTTGCATCCAGGCAGTATTTTTTTTTTGTGTAAAGATATTTAATACTAGTTACATGGGGAAAAAATTACATGGAGGAATTGAGCAGTTTGAGGGGCATTTGGGGCAAACTGACAGCTAAAAGACTTATCTCGAGGTGCACTTACTCAAATCTGAGCTCTGATGTGATCTAGTATCTGGCAGGGAGTTACCTTTGGAGGTAAAGGAATGGTGACATGAACTGGCCACAGCTGCTGTGCATCCTAAATGGGGCCCCCTGACCATCAGCATTTGTAGGCAGAGTGATCAATGAATTAGGTTTTTCTGGGATTTTTTCCAAAATAAAACTTCACAGATGTGTTCATTGACGTTAGGAATAGCCACAGATTCCTACAGGTTGACTCATAGGTGGTAGCAATTGGGTTGAAATTTCCTTAAGTCTGCTGTAGGCTAGTGTTCAAATGGCTTCTGGTTGCAAACGGGAATCCCCTCAGGAGAGGTGACCAGCGGTCTATAGCCCTAGATTTTTGAGAACTATAAGCAGTACAATGTATGAAGTGATGGAGAAATTTTGCTGAATTACTCAGGATTACTGGGAGACTATGATAATTATGCACAGAAGTGACCAAATCCCAGCGGTATAGATTTTTTTTGATGGCAGCATCTTGAGTATTTTTATTCACCATAAAGCAGGTCTAGCCAGAATGTATGCAGGTCTAAGCCGGCTGTTGAAGTAAGACTGGTTGCATATCTTCTAGGGATGACCAGATGTTGGAGCAATTTAAGGATTTGCAAGATCTTTTAAACTGTCAAGATAATCCAGTAACACAGATGATCAGCTTTTAAGATTCCAGTTAATCAACCATAAATTAAAGAAATCACTGTTACACAAGAGATTGTATCTTATTAAAAACAGACATAATTTGCCGATATCCATAGTCAAAGTATTCAGGCAAGGAAGGTTATAACTTCACGTCGAGAGAATAAACCCTAGTAATCTATGTTCAGGCATGAGTTAGTCCCAGATGAACTGCTTATGATTTGCAAGCATCTTTAAGCCATATGTCCCAAGTTCTCAGTTTTAATTGCCTGCAGAATCAAAGACATCCTCAATCATTGGCAGCTGGCTTTGCTTCCACTGCCTAAGTGAACACACTGACTGTCATTCCTTCTGTCATGACAGAAACCTGTTAAAAACAGCAGGATTCAGTTGCTCAAGTTGGGGTGGGGGTGGGAACTTCATACACCTCTCCTGAATTGCTGCAGGTTAGACCATGACCAGAGTATGTGGAGCCAGTCCCTAGACCATCCCCCTCGCATCTCAGTGAATTTAGTGAGGTGCCTGGGAACAACTTGCACAGTCTTGGAGTACAAGATTACTAATGTGAGATTTGCAAAATGTCTATACCTCTTGCTCTCTGGAGGTTTAGGCAAAGTTCATTCTTCCATAATATGCCGCAAAAAATATAGGAAATCTTTGCTGCTACCCAAATTCTGTACATCTTTCCAGTGCTCCCCCTAAATACCAGCATTATTTTAATATATTGGGGTGATCTCTTTGGAAGAGAAGGCAGCACTTGAGTGTTTAGTGAAACTGATGCAAAACCAACGTTAAGACCTGTAAATTCTACAGTCTACTTTCAGTAGACTAGGACAAGGTTACTAAATGAGCAATGTGTTGTAGAATTGAAAGTTGGTAAGGCCAAGGGCAATGATAGAGTAGTCAGATAACTGCTATGGGTCAACTTTAATGAAAATCTTTTCTAATTTTAGTTTATATTTAGGAAAAATAGCTGATTTTTTTTTTTTGAGGAAGAGGCCAGGATACCCGACTTCGTGTTTTAGCAATCTCAGTACCAAAGCCAGCATTGTGGGAGTTGACAGGGCTATGTAGTCCGTATTCACCTAAAGTGTAGAGTATTAGGCTCCATTTTTGAAAATTTGATCGAATGATACCCGTTTACCTTTTTAGTAGTAAAAGGAGGCTTTTTTGTTTTTGCTATTTTTTGGTTGTAATTTTTTCATTTTAAAAAAAAATCCACGACTTCTGACTAAAAAAGGAAAAAAAATCTTTAATTGGCTCTTGTATGAAGAAATGCTTCCAGTGTTGTAAAACCCTGGCAGCAGTAATAATCTGCTATTGTCTGTGCATTTGGGTCTACATATTCTTTTAAATAGTGCACATTGTTTCAAATTGAATTATTTCTATATATGACAAGCTGTCTAGTTTCACAAAGATGTGTACATGTGTTCAACATGACATCCCAGAAGTGTGTTGAAAGGTAGCCACATAATAGAAGATTTAATCTCATTCAATATTAATTTGAACCCTTGTGTGATTGCTAATCAACATGGCTCATACATTAAACATAAAGTGTAGTGTCAGTGTTGACATCACTTGAAGGATTGCAAGGTAGCCAGTAAAGATTACAATGCTGGTCCTTATTTATAATAGTATTAAGTTTCGTACCATGGATATGATGCAGGAGGGTTAGATCCACCAGAATGTAGGTACATCAAATCATTCTGAAGGTAATTGCTTTCAGTTACCTAGGTAAAAGACTGCTACTCATAGGAGATTACTAGGCTAACTGATTTTTCGATCCCTAAGTGCTAGAAGATCGCACTCATCATTAAAGTAAGGTATACCAACTTCATCACTCATCCTGGTATGTTCATGCCAGGCATCCATAGTGTACAGGAAACCATGTTTTTAGAAAAATCCCTATGCTTTTGAAGTATTTCACTGCCCCTGTCCATAAAGCACATGGCCCCACCCTGGAGTCAAGTTACGATTCATCCATTGATCTAATCTGTTTGAAGAAGGTCAGGGAGGGGCTCTGCTTGCCATCCATTGATCTCTTCTGTTTGAAGATCATCAGGGAGGGGCTCTGCTTTGTCAGTAGAGAGCTTGTCCCAGAGAAGGGGTAATCTGAGACATCTCTCCAGCATGTTTTGTCAGTGTCACAAACCGGGCTTAGATCTTTGGATCATGTAGTTTCTTGTGAATGAGTAACAGTTCCATCAGGGCAGAATTTGAGTGCCTTGTAGGCATAGATCACACCTTTAATAGTCTGTAAGAGAGAGTAAAGGGACAGGGCTTTTAATTGATTTACATAGGACATGTTTACACCCTGCATTTTTTGTAAGGAACCTCTGAGGCCACTCCACTTGCATGTGCCTGATCAAGTGCATGCTGAAAGGTGCATGGTACTGGTTATTGGTCTGAGTACAGTGGGAAGTTACAATCCAAGCCTTTACTTATAAGCTGTGCCGTATAGGACTTACCACTGTGGATACGTGGTGGTCAAAGTTTTTGTACATCTCACTCTTGAGTCCATTCTTAGTAGTGTTAATGTAATTTCACAGTGGTGGTGGACTTCTCCGAGCATAATTCTGCGTTTTGTGTTTTTGCATTCAGTTTTAGGCTGTGGCTTTCAGGCAAATCATTTGAGTTGGGCACTTCTGAAAGATGTCTCATCATTGTGAGATTCATTGATTCCTGATTGCAGTCAGTAAACAGTCAGCCAAAGACCTTCTACATTGGCCTGGACTTCAGAGAAGTGCATTCCGAGCATAAGAGGTCTCTGCACTGAATCCAGTGGTACGCTGCTAGTAACTGGCCTTTTGCTGGATCTGGATTTTCCCACTTTAGTATATGTTCTGTCAGTGAACCTTTGGCTGTGCATGTGGTGACATTGGAGTTTATACCCGATTTTGAGAGTTTATAATAGTGGGGAATTGTCAAATGCTTTAGCCAGGAAAAGGCTAACTGGGTATGCACTGTTAACTTCATCCATGGTTGTAGTAACTGTCATCGACCAAATTGAGCAGGTATGTCCTGCCCTTGACAAAGCTAACCTGAGTTGGATCCAGTGTTTGGAGATTTCCTTTGTCAGGTACCTGATTATTCTTTGTGGCCTTACATATGCTAAAACCTTAGGTCTGTAATTTCCTGGGTCTGTTTATGTAGAGGGATGACTGTTGCTGTCCTCCACTCTCCAGGGACAAACCTGGTCTGGAGGCTGTGGCTAGAGATCAAATGGACCTGATATGTCATGTTTCAAGCTGTTCAGGAGGCATCCTGCGATATTGGTGGGATCAACTGAAGCAGTGTGTTCACCTTTAGAGGGAGCAGTGAAGACCTGTTTTTTTTTTTATGACTGATAGAGGGTTTCTCTTCGGGATAACTGGAGGTGACAGGGAGGTGAAATTTGAGTAGAATTTGTCGGCCAGCAGTTTTGGTACATTTTCTGGCTTGGGTGTAGGTGATAGTTTATATCTAACTCTTCACATTGGGTGTTGTCCTTGAGATTAGACATAAATGAAAAGTGCTGTGTTATCCTTGTCTGGAAGGCTTTTGCTTCAATTTGCTTTTTAAGGCTTGACCCCTGACTTACTCATTTAAATCCGTTTTTGTACAAACACGCGTGCATACACACACTTCTAGATGGGATTTTCTTTTGTTGTACAACCTATTTATACCAGGGCGGCTTCTTTTTGCAGGTTGTCTTAGGCTGCTTCGGTCTGGTATTGCCATTTCTGTGTAGTTTTATATGGTCATACAGGGCTTTTATGTATGCCTCTGCATAGGCTTCTGTGTCTTCTGGGTTTGGGGGAACTTGGAACTTGGCCATGCCATCCTTTAATAGAAGGTAGTTTGCCTTAGGAAAGTTCTTAAAGGCTTTGGGGTTGGGTGGGGTTCTAGTTTTATTTCAAGGTAGGCTGCTTTGTGATTCAATCTAACCACTGAGGACAGGACATTACACTTGGGGGTGCAATGCTGTCCCTTAGTTGTGATTACCAGGTCTAGGATATTTGTGCCCCTAGTTGGGAGTGCAGGCTAGCTGTTCCAGGGCACTTGTACTGACAGCCTAGAAATCTTTGGTCCTGCATGTTAGTAGTCCTATATGCTGGGGGGGGGGTTGAAATCGCCCACGAGTATGATACTGGTACCTGCTTCTAGTAAATTCAGCTATGAGGTATTGTTTTCCTGGTCATGATGGGGACCTGCAGCTAGCAAGGATATGGAAAGGGATTTTTCCCATAGTTAGTTGGACATGGAGTAGCTCAAGCATGCCATATTGACAATTGGTGTGGTTATCCATTTTGTAGATGGATATACCTCCATGTTTTGTCCTTTCATGTGTAGTGGGTGGACAGGACATGTGAAAGGTATTAAGACTTGCACTGGGGTGCTTTCAGCAGCTTTGAGCTGTCTCAGTAACTGCACAGACATTGGCGCACTCCAGGTTAAGTGCTTCCAAGGAGTGTAGTTTCTTATTGAGATTCTTGGCATTGAGCAATGAGTAGGCTTTGCTGTGTTGGAAGGTTCATCTGTGACTAAGTGCTATAGGTGCGGATAATGTTTTGGCCAGTATCCAAAAGCCAAGTGGTGACAGCTGAAGACCTATCCTGTGACTTGTATCCCTCCTCCTTCCTCTGTTATCTTTCCACCTACATCCCTCAAATCTTTCACCTGCCTCTCCCTTTTCTTAACCCTTTAATATTCACAGCTCTCCTCTTTCCATACCCTTTAACACCCCTAGCTCTCCTCTTACTATTATTGTATTATATACCTTACCACCTCTATTACCCTTATCTTGTACCCTTACTCTAAGTAACCTTTATTCTGGTTTCACTTCTAAAATGGCTCCCCACTTACCTACATTCCTTATACTCTCAGTATTACTCCCAACTACCTTATTTTCAGCTTACCTCATTACCTTCTTTGAAAACTCACTCAATATCCACCCTCACTACCCAAAGAAACATACATCTTCATTCTATACTTCTTTCACGTCATTCTTAAATGTTAATTCCACCCCCAGCTATCTTCTACCTAAGTTTCATAGGCACTCTCACCTAAACTATACCTCTCTCAGATAAAAAAATGAAACTGCCTACTCTTCTTAAGAGCAAATTCACATATAAACCTGATATTCCCACCTTACAAGATGGAGACATTCACCCCAATCCTGGCCCCGTACATCCCTCCCCTCAAGTATCTAGACCAGGCTCCAGAAATACCTTCATCATAGGGCATCTTAACATACGAAGTGTAAACAACAAAGTACCCTACCTGCATGCCCTCCTTGACGCACACTGTTTTGACATTCTCTGCCTTAGAGACATGGCTTAAACCAGCCACTAAAGATACTGAATTATACCACAAGGCTACAATATAATTAGACTTGACCGATCTAAACGAAAAGGTGGTGGTGTAGCAATTCTATTTAAAAATCACCTCAATATCTCTACCCTTCCAGCCTGTCCAACCCATGATAGTAAAGTAGAAGCCATAATCTCTAAACTCCTATTAAACCCTAAAAAATCCCTCTACATCATCTGCATGTACATACCTCCAGGTGACAACATACCCATCTTAGAAGACTTTCTTAGTTGGGTTTCCACCAACTACCCTCAAGAAACCATAATTCTTGGTGACTTTAATATTGATTGGAATACTATTAATACTGAAAATCCCTCCTCTCACATAAACCTAAATGGTTTTACCCAATCCATTACTTCTACTACAAGGCTTAATAAGCCCAGTAAGAAAGAGTATCCTAAAGTAGGAACTCTGCCAGACGACCTCAGTGACCACTGCTTAGCTTATATTACAAGAGAAAAGACTGATTGTCTAAACCCCCCTAATATAAGAAAAATACGCTCTACCAAACACTTCAAAATAGACCTATTTCAAAATGAACTCAGATCTTGTAATTGGAACCCCTTAAAATCACTTCCACTTAAAGATGCAGTATCATTCTTTAACTCCACTTTCCTTGCCATTCTTGACAAACATGCTCCAGAGCGTAGCATTAGAATGAAAGCTAATACAGCCCCTTGGCTCTCTCTTGAAACTAAAAAACTAATGCTCTCTAGAAATAAGGTCTGAGCCAAATGGAGATGCCATAGAAACAGCTCTGATTTTCTCTACTTCAGCCAGCTTAGGAATCTTACCAAAAAAGCTATAATCACTGATAAAAGAAAATACTACTGTGAACTTCAAGAAACTAATTTCAATAAGCCTAAGCAATTCTGGTCATCAGCCAATAGACTCCTTTTACCAGGAACAACCAAAACTCCCTCCCCCCTTGATGCTGACCGTGATGCCCCTCTCCTAACTGCAAATGCTTTTAACTCTTTCTTCTCCGAAACTATTCAATCTCTTGCTAGACAACTGAATACCAACAACTTCTATCCCCCAAATAATCTAGTAGATTCTTCTTACAACTTCTCTCTACAACCTGTCCCTACCTCCATCTACAATCTAATTCACAAACTGAAACCTTGTACCCCCTCTGCTGACAAACTCCCTTCTCTTTATCTTCAAAAGGCTGCCAAAGAAATTGCTTACCCAATATCTATACTCATTAATAGGACAATCCAAGAGGGAACCATCCCTGATATCTGGAAAGTCTCTCATATTATCCCACTACACAAAGGCGGTAACTCTGACTATTCTAACTTTAGACCAATTGCTCTTCTGTCACCCCTAGGAAAAATCATGGAGAAATGTATTCATCAGCAACTTGTACAGTATCTCTCTTTACACAACATAGTAGCTAATTGTCAACACTGCTTTAGACCTCATCACAGCACCACCACTGCCCTCCTTTCCTTTGTAGACACCATCAATAAGAATCGTAACAATAATCTTCTCTCTTCTGCTCTATTCATTGACCTCTCCAAAGCCTTCGACATGGTCAACCACTCTTCTTTAATCCACATCCTTGAATCCCTCTCATTTGATAACCTTACCATTAAATGGTTTAGTTCTTATCTGAGTAACAGACAGCAAGCCGTTCTTTGGGATAACCACATCTCTTCATTACTGCCCATCTCCATCGGAGTCCCTCAAGGCTCTATTTTTGGTCCACTTCTTTTCTCCCTCTATTAATGATCTTCACACAGTAATCCCTCAAGCTACCTGTATTCAATACGCTGACGACTCTACCATTATATGTTCAGCTTCTTCCTCGGATTTAATCTCACTAACTCAAAATACAGTAGAAACATGGTTTACTAGACGGTACCTCCTTCTGAATGCTAAAAAAACCAAACTTCTCTTCTCCCCTACCACTCGAACCTCTCTACCAAACTTCACCATCTTGTCTAACAACGCCACTGTCATCTCTCCTGACTCCACAACTAAACTATTAGGAATAACCATCGATAATAATCTCACTTTTGATCAACACATCAACAACACCATCAAATCAGTTAACAGAAACATAGGATCCTTATACCGTATTAAACCTTTTTTAACCCCAACTACCAGAGCTACTATTGCCCACTCCCATCTTTTATCCACTTTCTTTTATGCCTCACCAATCTTCACCAACCTTAAGAAAACCAACCTGAACAAACTAGCTACTTGCTACAATAACATTGCCCGCTTCGCCACAGGTAACCCTTTCAAAACCCATCACTGCCATAACTTGAAACTTCTAGGCTGGCTTGAACTACAAAACTACCTTGCAATCTCGCAACTCACTATTGCCCACAAAATACTGCACCAACCTGATAAACACCCCTATACTCACAACTTTTAATCTCTTATAGCAATCTTACCTCCCTTCGATCCTCCTGTAAACTCTTGGCCAGTTCTATTAAGTCTAACAACTCAGCTGGCGACTCTTTATTCACTAATTTTGTAGGTTGAATTTGGAATCTCTTACCTAGGGAAATTACACAGATTACTTCCTTACCCCTCTTCAAACAAAAAATTAAACTATACTTCCAAAACCACTGGCTTTGTTCTTGTAGTACACCAGACTAACTTTTCCTCTATCTCCCTCATTTCATCTACTACTATGTTTAACTTATTCAGTCAAGCTAATACCTTTTTATCCTTTGACCTTTGGGCTTTTTTCCTCTCTAACCTTCTCCTTTCTTTCTCTTCCCCCTCTTCTCTTTGTCTTCTCTGTCTCATTTTTCCCCCTATCCTACTGCCTTACCTCCTCTTCCTCTCTTCCAGCTTGTGTGATACTCCCTCTTTCTTTCTGTCCTTTGTACTATCCCCCTTTTTTTTTTAAATTAATATCCTCTGTAATTGACTTTGTATTTTTGTCGTTATACATTGTATGGCTTGTCTATTTTTCTTTTACATTTTATCAATTAGTTTTTCACTAACTTGTCATTTTGTTGTATCTTGTGTGGAGCTTTTCTCCCCGGGCCTCTACTGAAAATGGAAATATATCCAGCTAGACTAGCCCGGTCAACAAATGTAAAATAAATAAATAAAATAAAATCATTGGCAAAGTAGCACGGTCTGTCATATTTTTCTAGACTGACAAATATTGTCACTCCTTGGAGTGACACTAGTAACTAAGCCAATTAAAGTTGATTTTCCGTTGGCATTGTGGCATGATACTTGGTGAGAGAATGTTGCTCAGTTCTAGCCTTTTACTCGCCAGTGACAGAGCTCGGTCATGTCTTTTACAGTCCATGGAGGTACTTCTCAAGTCATTTACACCCACGTGGACTTTGACGGAGTCGTACTGAAAATTAAGGTTTAGTAACGGAAATGCTTGCATGATCTGCCGAATCCTGGCCCCTGGCAGGCAATTAACTGTACCCTTATTCAGCCTAGTGAGAAGGACATCAGTGTGTTACGCAATGAAGTCTCCTATGACCAAAATTAGGTTGAGTGATGTTGCACCTTATACACTTGGTAGTTAAGATACTGAGATGTTGTGTTGTGGTGGGAGTTGTGTGCATGCGGAATTTGAGGACTGCCTGTGGGTGATCTTTGAGATGTGGGTACCTTGCATGTGAGCACCTCCCTGCATATGTAAGGTTGTCTGGTCCTTGGTGTGTTGTCACTGAACCTGTTTGATATTTCTGTGACACTCTTGCCTCCAGTGACATCCTGCAACTACATCTCTCATACTGTACTCATCTGTTTGAGAATTAAGTGGCTGTCAGTAAAAACATGAAGCAGTTGCTGCGTTGCCTCAGGATGCCCATTTCCACCAAGCTGCATGCAGAAGTAGCAGGAAAATGCCTATCCATGGTTGCAGGTTTAGTATGTGCTTTACAAGAAAATCGAATGGGGGTGTTGGTGATTGGGCAAGGGTTGGGTGCTTGCATAGTGTAACCTACAGCTAGCCTATGTGGCGATGCTCAGTGTGTGAACTAGTTACTCTAGTAGCGTGGGATTGTGAAAAATTTCAGAGGTAGCTCTTAAAGGGAAATCAACTTATGATTGCATATATACAGGGCACTACTAGCTGCTGTACAACTGTGAAGCTTGTATACAAGCAGAAAAAAGCAAGTTGTAAACTAGATGTGCCATAGGCCAATTGGGTAACGCAACAAGCAATAGTCCTGTTCTGCTACAAGAGTGCAGACTTTGACCCTCTTAGTGTAAAATGACTGGTTGGGGAATCGCAAAAATAGATGGCTAAAAGTACTGGAAACAGTAGGTGCGATATATTTTAGAGTACTACAAGCAGTCCTTACAGCTGTGGTAAATGTAATTTAAACACTAAGCAAGTGCAGGAAGAAAAAATACAGAAATTTTCGAAATTACAATGAAAACAAGTAATACAGTTGCAAAGTACTTAAACTGCTCCGTACTTTCTGACCCTAAATTCCAGGATATTTAAGTGCTGTGCACCAGGGAATGCCCACGTCCTTGGGCTGTTTGTCCCCTCAGTGGGCAAGGGAGAGCCTGTCTTGGCTCTTGGAGAGGGAACCAGGAAAGATTCCTTGTTGCCAGAATGTCGTTCCCATCCTTGGGAAATAACTGATGGCATTGTGAAACAGCCATATTTTTTCCCCTGTCAAAAACAAAAGCCAAGCATGTATCTGCTCTTCCTATTTCTTTGGATAGGATTAGTTTACCGGGTCCCCCTCACCGTTTTAATTTGGGTTATTATAAAGTAGTTTCTGGTATAAAAAAAATCCCTTTTAAGATTAAAGATTTTGAATCTGAACAATGTGATGCAGGGATTGGTAGGGTACAGCCTTCTCCCCCTGAGAAAAGCTGTCTGATTCTCCCTGTAGGGGGGGTTTGTCTAAGACTGTGCGCCAGTTTTTTCAGTGGGAGAACACTGAGGATTCTCAGTCCCTCAGAAAATACTTTGTTACAGAAGGGTTTTCCAAAACTAACACCCATTTCTCCTGTTTTGTCTGCTTTAGATGTTACTGGCTGCAGTTTTCTTGATAGTCAGCCAGCTGCCCCTAAAAAGGTAGATGAGATGTATAAAGTTCCCTAGTCTTTTACATTTGTATACGCTGTCCCAAAACTGACCCAGCATTTATACCTTTAGTTGATCCCACTGCTGCTAAGCAGTTAATTCCAGTCCTACTCTTTCTGACAAGAATGTGGAGATTTTTCAAGATTTTGAATTATATCAGGCTCTTGTTTATGTTCTGACAAATGTGTGAAAGTATGAGGAAGGTTTTATCTGCAGTATAAGAGGAAAAGAAATCTCCTTTAACTTTTGTTGATTACACAGGTTACCACTCCTTGTTTACAGTGTGTCTCTGATACTATTACCAGGACTGTAGCCATCGGTACTGTTGCAGTGTGTGACTGATATTACTACTACAAGGTCTGTGGCCACTGGTGTACTGCTGGTTGTGTTCTCTACCTTCCCGATGTTAAAAATTGTATTTTAATTTCCCCTCTGCTGCAGAGGTGATCAGAATGTGTGATGAAAGGTGCAAGCTGGTCCAGGGAATCTGACATTTTAGCCCTCCCTTCCTAAATTGTCCAAGGGATTTTTTTTCTCATCCAATTTTGGCAAAACAGGTGCGGTGGTACAGCGGTTGTGTTGCCTCACAGCAAGAGGTTCTCCCATTCTATTCTCAGCTAGCGTGCGGAGAGTGCCTTCTGTGTGGAGTCTGCATGTCCTCCCCGCGGTAGTGGCCTACAAAAGACATGCTTGAATGGGCGTGCCTTCGCTGAAGGTTGGGCGTCGTAGGGCTGGCAACTCAAAAATCTACTGCCGATCATTAGCGGACTGGAGTTCCACTGTGGCGACCCCTTACTGGGAAAAGCCGAAAAGACAAGTCTACAAAATTCAGGTAAGGTGCTTAAAGGACAAGGGGGTTCCAAAAAGTCTTGAATCTCCCAAAAAAAGAACCCAGTAAGTCTGGACTGTTTGAGACCTTGTGACCCCCTCCCTGGACCCTTTTTTCTTCCAGAAAGTTTGCATCTGTTTTTCTGTCTTGCAGCAGACAAATGTGTTCCGAAAGTCATTCCATCAGGGCTGCAGATGGCAGTGGGAGGAAATTCTTCCTTTCAATAAGGTCATTCCCCATCTTCCGACTCATCGCATGCTGTTCCAAGAAGTGACAGAACTAGTTCCTTCTTCCCAAGTGTTGAAGAGTTTTGATTCAAGGATTTTCCTAGTGCCAAAGGAAGAGAATGCTTTGAGAAGTCTTGTATCGATCTTTCTTAAACCTTTTGATGCCCAAATTCAAAATATCACTTCACAACCTGTTGCCTCTTTCAAGTGTCCTGGTAACACTAGACTTGGATGCTTATGGCATCCATTTTCATCCAGCCTTCAGATATTCCTGAAGGTTTTGTTTGTCCAGATCAAATTATCCATTGTTTACCCTTTAAACTATCCACTGCAGCAAGTGTTCGCAAAGTGTCTAACTCCAGTTGTAGCTCATTGCAGATTGCAGGTTACCACACTTCCTTTATTTAGACAACTTATCTTTGCAGAGTCCTTTTCAAAGTGCCAGAATCTGCCTGGTGAGAGGTCTTACAAGTTGTGATTCGAAGAGTATTCACAAATCTTTCTGGACTCCACACAGGGTTTTGTTCCTGGGAAGTTGAGTAAACACCTCAGTTCAATGAGCTATTTTATTTTTTATTTAAGTTTGATGATCGGGGAAGTCCACCGGGCCAAGAGCAGCCTATTTTCAGTGGAGGCCCGGGGAGAAAAGCTCCACAATAATAGCAAGTTACATTTCACATGTTACAAATGGACACTTTTTTTTCCTTCTTCCACAGGGAAAAATAGATCTCTATTTAGATCCATTTCCAAGGTTTTCCATTCATGCTTGGGTTGAATGCGGGGGAATACCTCAGGATTTTGGGTGTCATGGCAATTGTTATTATCATGATACCCCAGACTAGACTCTGCATGAGAGAGAGGCAGTGATATCTGAAATCTTTAGCATCAACACCCTTTTCAAATCCCACTGCTGAGGTTTATCAGAACAGAAATCTTTTGATGGAGACAACAGATCCTTTAATCCCAGTCTCCTGTTTTACCTTCCTGCTCCAAAGCGGTCACCACAGATGCTTCAGACTTTGCTTTGGGAGCAATTTCAGGAAGGATAAAAGTACAGGCGGTGTGGGACACCCAGGACAGATGAAAGCACATAAATATCAAGGAGGTGCTTGCCCTGAGCAAGGCTTTCAATTCTGATCCATCTTTGGTCCCCAAGACCTCTTCAGGTGGTTAAAAATTGCCCAGGCATATGGTTATATCAACAAGCAAGGGAGAGCCAGGTCTTGTCCTTTTTGCAGAATAGCCGTATTAGCTTGAGATGTAGCTTCACGGTGCAACCTCACTACAGGCATCCTATATTCTGTCAGAGCCAAATTGTGTGGCAGGCTGAGCAGGACCAGGGCAGACCCTCACTAATGGAAACTAGATCAGGAGGCCCTCAAAGATTTTATCTTGCACAACTGTTGAGAGTTCAAGTAGACCTCTCTGCTGCCTTTCTGAACAATCAACTGGCAAGATTCTGTTCCAAGACTCCATGCAAGAAGGTCTGGAAGATAGATGCCTTTCTTTTCTTTGGAAATTATTCTGTATACTTTACCACCCTCCATTATTATCCAGGGTATTTCTGAAGATTTAGAGGGAATCCCCCAGTATTGTGGTGATGCCTTTCTACTCCCAGCAACTCGTGGTCCCCCTTTTTGAAATGACCAGAGGCCATTAATACAAGCTTTCTACTTACAAAAAACTGATACACCCTGACCTCAGTCATCTTCAGCTGACTGCCTAGATGATTTGGCCTTAATGCCTTTTTAGGCACCTGTTTGGCACCTGTTTACTGTGGATATGCAGCATATACTAATGGAGGCAAGAAAGGCCGTTACTAGAAAATCATTTACTAGCAAATAGGGAACGTTTTCTAGTTGGTGCCAACAACATAACCAACACCCATTCAGGGCTAGTTCTCCGGTTTTACAATATTTGAGCGTTACTATCCTGTGGCCTTTATTATTCCTCTATCAAGATTCATTTATCAGCCATTTCAGTATGTCTGCCCATGAATCCTTTCAATGCAGGCTAATGTCAAAATGTTCTTCAAAGGGTTTTTGCATATTTGTTTTTAAGAACTGTTGGGCCATTCTTGGGATCTTAAGTTTGTGTTAAAGAAGCTAACATTTGTGCCATTTGAACAAGCTAATCTGGCTGACTTGAAGTTAACATGGAGAACATTTTTTTCTAATTGCTGTGACCTCTGCAAGAAGGGTATCAAAGCTGCATGCTTTTATGGTGATTCAACCCTCTCATTTTCCATAGGGACAGGGTTTCTTTTAGAACTAATCTTTCTAAAGTGTTATCAGACTTTAAATATTTACAAAGAGAGACACCAGCAACTTGGATGAACGACTTGCTGGTGAAGCTTAGAGGCAAACCAAATCACGTCAAAATAAACACACAAACCAAAACATAGCCAGGGGTAAACTGTCAAGTTAGTGCTTTCACAAGTACATTATTTGCTGCTTCAGACCAAACAAATACATAATAAATACGTTTTATAGACGTCAAACTTCAAAGAACCCATCAAAACAATAGTATATCTTAATAGAATCATTACATTATGGTTGCACTGTAGCAGGTCTTAAAGGTGCATACTGTCCTAAAGTAAGTGCTTAATGCACATGAATAAAAGATAAAGTAATACACTTAAAATATGTACATAGAAACACATCTGCTTTAAATACTATAACTTGCTTGCATATAAACTCACACATACTATTAAAAATCATGGACAGCTGTAAACAGACATACTTGACTATAATGTATGTAGAATTTTTCTGTGTATGTAGCTTATATACTCTTACCATCCGTTTAAACGCCCTTTAAAAACAGACTCTAAATACCATCATTTAATAAGCTGTGTGAGTGTATAGTGCATAAAACTACAGTTGGAATGTGTATATGCAAAAATACCATATCTAACTACTCAGTTCATATGGGGCATGTTAAACTACTGTGTACGGCGCTTTCTAATATAAGCAGTATGAGACTCAGTCACACAACTTATTAAAATTCTCTACAGCAGTAAATGCATCTAAACACTCGCACTTCAGATGAATCCTTATGGATGTTAATAAGCATAAACTAACACGTCTGCAGATAATACAATGGTCAACGTGCTGGAAGAATTACTATGGCATAAGCTGTTGGCATAACCCTAACTCACCAACGAATAAACTTAAGGGAAACCTGTAAACATCTTAGAGGCAGCTTTAAAAATAACCCAAGACTACAGACTAAACATCTGGCTTTTAAAGATGGCTTCAAAGTCACACTACCATTTGATCCTTTATTGGTGTCCGCCTGGAACCTGATAATCCATTTAGTTTCATGCAACTCTAATGACACCTAAATGTTGTCTCTCATAAATGGCTTCAATGGCCATAAACTTAAATGATGTACTGATGTTGTCAGGATATATTTTGCTAAAGCATTGGTGTGCAACATAATTCTAATACTATAAAGATGTTCCCTAATACTGTCTCTTGGGTGTCAGTCTTGCTTACATAGAACAGTTTACAGAAAGTGCATTGTGCTAGGTAAGTAACACTACTACAGTTGGCTTCCACATTAAAGCTAAACTCCCTTCCAGTCCCTAGATGTACAAAATGACCCAAGTCTCCACTTTTTCGTTGGATGGTAAATGGTCATTACAACTACATAAAGTTCTCTTCTCCCATAAGGATTTATTTGAAGTGTGCTTAGATGTAGATGCGATTGTAGTGTTGTGCACTATGCATGCGTACAGGGTATTAAATTATGGTATTTTGTTTTTTAAAGGGCGTTTAAATAGTAAGCTTATATAAGCTGCATACACTTTGAAAAATTCTACATGTCATAATTATGTCATAATTATAGTCAAGTATGTCTGTTTACAACTGTCCATGCTTTTTATTAGTGAGAGTTTATATGCAAGCAAGTTGTGCTATTTAAAGCAGATGTGTTTTTAGGTTTGTTTTAGAGTGTAAATTCTTTTGTTCAAGTGCTTTAAGCACTCTGTTTAGGATAGTAAGTACTTTTTAAGATCTGCCACAATTGGTTACAGTGTAACCGTAATGTAACTACTCTATTAAGATATACAATGTTTTTATTGATTCTTTGAAGTCTATAAAACCTGTTATGTATTTGTTTGGTCTGAAGAAACAAGGAGTGTACTTGTGAAAAAGCTAACTTGATATTCATTACTCTGGCTGTGTTTTGGTTTGTGTGTTTACGTAATTTGGTTTGCCGCTTTGAGCTTCACTAACTAGCAGTTCATCCTAGTTGCTGGTGTCTTTCCCTTTGTGGATATTTAGTTTGTTTTTACACCAGCCATCGAGCATGGCCATGGGGTTTAGCAAACTGGGACTGGACTACAATCCAGTGAGTGGTGGGAGGGATTTGCCTCGTGACAGTAATGAATGGGCAGAAGAAAATCGGATGAGACTTGCAAGAAATAAACATTCTGGGAGAGTGCTTAAACATGAGAGTTTGGAGCAGACAGATAACCTGCTGTTACAGTATTCAAGTTTTTGGACAAATGCATTGACTATATGGAAGGTATTGATTTTGATTTTAAGTCAGAAATATATGGATTACAGGATGAGTTGCTTAAACGTAAACCGTACCAGATGCAAAGATGCACTTTTTGAGGCAGGTCTTAAATTTGATGTTATACCGAGAGGCTTCAGAGTTTTCCATATGCCTAGTTATGGGGGGAGCATCACCCTGAACTGTTAAGTGGCAACTGTTTAATGCAGACACCAGCTTATTGAAGAAAATCTGTTATTAAATAGTCTGACTAAGTTATATGATACATTTCCTGAACATATTGTGGAGAACAGACTTGTAGAAATGTTGGTTACAGTGAGTTTATATGAAAGTAAACTCTTGCAGATGAAGGCCAAGAAATTGGAGAGCGACAGATTTCCAAATTGGCCATGTTTGTGCTTGGCCTAGGAGTCTGGAGACTTCTGTCTTCTGATAAACACATTGGCCTTCTCAGTAAAGAAACATCTGTACAGAAAGCCGACTTGTCTAATAAAGAAGGTCTTCAACATATTTATAGAACATGAGCAGCTGGAAGATGTGTGCAAGGGACTAGTACATCCAGTGGAAGTGAAGCTCACAACAGTTATATTCCCAATGAGACTTTTGTATTGGATGACCAACCAGTGGTGAGACCTAAAGTCCCCAGTGCATTTGTTGTACCATCTAAGGATCAGTTTTTTTGTGAAGTTACTCCTGCCCATCAATCGGATGGCGGTCAGACATCGAAGTAGAGGACTGATCAAAAGGAAGTACATTAACAACAGTGGACATGGACTGTCAGGATGATGTGGAAACTGGGAAACTTGGAATACATTTACTTATCAACTAACATCCAGTGAAATCTTTAGAAAATAGCTTGTTTTTTTATTCCATTCCAACAGGCTGACATTAGAGATACGGTAGTAGACCTAACACTTTCTCTTCGTAATACAGTGCTGAAATTGAACTATGACAAAATGCAAAATAGTTTTCAACCATATAGAAAACCTAGTACGATGGTCCCAATATTGCATCCATTAATGGAGGTCTTTGATAAATGTCATTAGTACATATCATAAAGTATGTCATCCTAATAAGTTGTTGCACCGCAAAAGTATGCACCCAAGATGCATTGTTTTGTAATGTAATGAAGGGTCAGGGTACAAGAGCCTCTAGACTAAATGCTAATGATGGAAACTTTGAAAAAGTGAGTAAACTTTCTGAATTTTAAATCCAGACGCTGCAATAGAAAGAGTTGAAAAACTGTAAAAGTAGTGCCCCCTGAGCTCAGATGTGGCCAAACCATACTTTTTGGATAGACCTTATGTAGTGAAACCGAGAAATACTGTGTTTGATGAACAGATAAAATCTACCATGTTTTTATAGTAGCCATGTCAAAGATGTCTTCAGTATTCTACAGAAACACTGAAACAAATGTTAACTACAGATGAAAATTAGAAAGGTGGAGGTGACGGACCATCTTTTGCATACACAAACAGGAAACCAGTTAAGAGAATTTTGTGTACTTGTAATGACTATTTACCATCATTTGAAAAAGTGGTAAGAGCAATTCATCCTTGAGGCGAGTGTAATTGTGTTTTCCTGGATACTATAGGTCATTTTGTGCATCCAGGGACTGGAAGAGTATAGCTTTAATGTCGAAGCTAATTGTAAGTGTTAAATACCTAGCAGAATGCACTTTCTGTAAACAGTTCTATGTAGGCAAGACTAATAGATGCCTGAGACAGGATTAGAAAACATCTTAATAGAATTGTCACACATTAATGCTTTAGCAAAATGTATTCTGACCTCATCAGTACATTCAAGTTTATGGGCATTGAAGCCATTTGAAAGCCAGCTTTTAGGTGGCATTAGAAATATTAAAGTTGCATGAAACTAAATGGATTATCGGACTCCAGGCTAACACCAAGAAAGGATTAAATGTTAGTACGTCTTTGAAAACCATCCTTAAACGCTAGATGTTTATTTAGATAGTGTGTAGTCTCGGGTTATGTTTAAAGCTGCCTCTAAAAGTTATTTATAGGTGTCCCTTAAGTTTGTTTCTGAAAGTTAGGGTTATGTGAATGGCTTATGTCATAGTAGTTCTTCCTGTATATGGTAACTACTGTATTATCTGTAGACATGTTGGTTCATGTTAACACCATAAGGATTTATTTCAAGTGTGAGTGTTTAGATGTATTCATTGCCATAGAGAATTTTAATAAGTTGTGCAATTGAGTCTCGCATTGCTTGTATTAGCGCCATAGACAGTAGTTTAACATGTTCCACATGAACTTGGTGGTTAGATGTGGTATTTTTGCATATGTACATTGTAGTTTTATGCACTATACACGCATGTAGTGCTACTTGTTTAATGTTTACTTAAAAAGAGGTTATTTGACGGTCTTTTTCTGCAAAATGTTCAGTTTACCCAACTTCCAAAAGGGCTAGTAATCTTCTGTTTAAATATTAACTCACTAAAAGCTTATTACATAATGTATTATATTTCTGTAAATGTTTTAATTATGTACAAATCTTTGTTATTCTTTTGTAGCATGTAATATGTAAGTTGCAATATTTGGAGCTTTTTCCCTCCGGGCCTCCACTGAAAACAGGCTATTTATGGCCCAGTGGACTTCCACGGTCAAAGTTTAAATAAAATAGTTCATTAAATGGTATTTGTTTTTAAAGGGGGTTTAAATGGATAAGCATAAGCTGCATGCACTCTTTGAAAAATTTTACATTTGTCATTTAAGTATCTGTCCACAACTGTCCATGCTTTTTATTAGTGCGTGTTTATATGCAAGGAAGTTTTTAAAGCAGGTGGTTTTAGGTTTACATGTTATGGTATTACATTATCTTTTATTCATGTGCTTTAAGCACATAGTTAAGAGTATGTACCTTTTAAGATCTGCTACATTTTGCAATTGGTTACAGTGTAACCATAATGTAATGATTGTATTAAGGTATACAATGTTCCTATTGGTTCTTTGAAGTCCATAAAGCCTGTTATGCATTTGGTCTGAAGAAGCAAGTAGTGCACTTGTGAAAGTGCTAACTTGATAGTTTACCCTGGCTGTGTTTCGGATAGTTTTTGATTTTTAAGAGTTTACTTTAAGTCGCCTCACAGTAAGACGCTGTCTGGTTAGATTCTCAGCTAGAGCGTCTTCTCCGTCGAGACATGCATAAATGGGCGTACCTTTGTTGAAGGTTGTGCGTCAGGGCTGGTAACTCTGCACGTAAAAATCAACCACCAATCATTAGCGGACCGGAGTTCTGCTGTGGCGACCCCTAACCGGAAAAAGCAACACCTTTAAGCCAAATTATCCATCTTCCCGTTTTCTTTCCTGAATGTAAAAATGAGAGAGAGAATACTCCATACCGTAAATATCCACACACAACTCTGGTGCTATATTGACAGAACTAAATCTTGCATATTTTCAGATAAGTTAATTTGTTATGAAGGTAAGAAAGGACAAAAACCAGTGTCGGACTTTCCAAATGGTAGTCTAAGGTTGAACTCAACATAACAGTAAATGTTTGATCACTGTTGGAGGAGCCAATCCCTCCTTCCATCCCTTGTTTTTTTTTGTGGGTGTGTTATGCCAGGGTGTGGACATTTCATTTATTTTGTTCCTATCATTGTCCTGTCAGGGCTCAGCCTCCCTCTGGCAGGAAAGCTGTAAAGGACTTTTGACATTTTGGGTGCATGGAAGGTGCCCTGAAGCTGTGGAACCTGGCCAGCTGTCGTATCCTTTTCAGGATGTACCCATGTAGATAAGGATACTACAGCAGTCATTCCAACATCTAGTGTTATGGTCCTTTTCAGGATGTAACCCATGTAGATAAGGATACTACAGCAGTCATTCCAACATCTAGTGTTATGGTCCTTTTCAGGATATAACCCATGTAGATAAGGATACTACAGCAGTCATTCCAACATCTAGTGTTGTGGTCCTTTTCAGGATGTAACCCATGTAGATAAGGATACTACAGCAATCATTCCAACATCTAGTGTTATGGTCCTTTACAGGGTGTAACCCATGTAGATAAGGATACTACAGCAGTCATTCCAACATCTAGTGTTATGGTCCTTTTCAGGATGTAACCCATGTAGATAAGGCTACTACAGCAGTCATTCCAACATCTAGTGTTATGGTCCTTTTCAGGATGTAACCCATGTAGATAAGGCTACTACAGCAGTCATTCCAACATCGTGTTATGGTCCTTTTCAGGATGTAACCCATGTAGATAAGGATACTACAGCAGTCATTCCAACATCTAGTGTTATGGTCCTTTTCAGGATGTAACCCATGTAGATAAGGATACTACAGCAGTCATTCCAACATCTAGTGTTATGGTCCTTTTCAGGATGTAACCCATGTAGATAAGGATACTACAGCAGTCATTCCAACATCTAGTGTTATGGTCCTTTTCAGGATGTAACCCATGTAGATAAGGCTACTACAGCAGTCATTCCAACATCTAGTGTTATGGTCCTTTTCAGGATGTAACCCATGTAGATAAGGCTACTACAGCAGTCATTCCAACATCTAGTGTTATGGTCCTTTTCAGGATGTAACCCATGTAGATAAGGCTACTACAGCAGTCATTCCAACATCTAGTGTTATGGTCCTTCTCAGGATGTAACCCATGTAGATAAGGCTACTACAGCAGTCATTCCAACATCTAGTGTTATGGTCCTTTTCAGGATGTAACCCATGTAGATAAGGATTCTACAGCAGTCATTCCAACATCTAGTGTTATGGTCCTTTTCAGGATGTAACCCATGTAGATAAGGATTCTACAGCAGTCATTCCAACATCTAGTGTTATGGTCCTTTTCAGGGTGTAACCCATGTAGATAAGGATACTACAGCAGTCATTCCAACATCTAGTGTTATGGTCCTTTTCAGGATGTAACCCATGTAGATAAGGATACTACAGCAGTCATTCCAACATCTAGTGTTATGGTCCTTTTCAGGATGTAACCCATGTAGATAAGGATACTACAGCAGTCATTCCAACATCTAGTGTTATGGTAAGTTTATTTTGCAGAACTGCACTTTTTAAGCCTTGTATTAAACTAGTCCCTTGTAAGCATACTATGGCAGCCGCTGAAATAAGTAATCCCCAGAATGTTTCTTTTGCTGTTGTGGTTTTATATTGCCGTCTGGATAGTCTTTTAAATCACCAGTAGTCTGGTTTGATTTCCACTTCCTAGTTCCCTTGCTGCTGTCTTACCTGCTTTGCTTGTTCATTTTTTCAGCTCTCATTTGCCATCTCCTGGTGGAGTGGAAGCATGACTGCGTTGCCCATAACTGCACTAGAAGTGCAGGTGATGGCACGGTATGACTAGGGCTGATCACCTCCTTAATCAACAGCAAGTTTAACGTACATCCAAAAAGTAGGTGTAAAATAAGGCCAGTCCATAGCCATCAGTTCTTTACACAGTAACCAGGACTGACGCCTGCATGCTCAGTGAACTACTGTAAGCAAACCCTTCAGCTGGGTGCAACATTAAGGACGTTAAGCACAGTCAAGTGCCAATCAGAGCCAATCAGAGCTGTCTAACTGCTACTTTAAATTCTGTTGTTTCCCAGGATCCCCTCTAGGGTTATAATACATTATTTCTGAAACAAATGTTAATTTTTAAAAATTATTACACAAGAATTTCTATTAAGTCCTTTTAAGTTAAGAGCATTCAGACTAAAGTTTGAGGGGTAGGGTTTAATTAATATGCATAATTAAGCATAATGTTTGTTTTGTGTTGTCTGCCTTTTAAAGAGTGCTTAAGATAGAAATAGTAACTTGAGTAGATGGAGGTATTTTAGCTTCTTGATTGGAAGTTGGTGTCTTGGTGTATTTTTGAAATTTTGGATTGGTTCTGAAGTCTGTTAAGCAGACAGTTGTGCTCCGCCAATAAATCTTTGTGCTGAAGATGTTTTCTAACATCCTGCAGCGATGTGCAAAATGTGTTCCACAGCTTTGCTATAGTTATTTTTCTTTGTGGTTAACTACCCTTCGCAGCTTAAAATATGGGGGAAGCATTTCTGCTTGCGTACATTTTCTTGAGTTGCTGCAAAAATTACTTTTATGGTTGCATTACCTGAGATCTCATTCTTATGACAGAACTTTTTTGGGTGTTACATATTGTTAAGCATATGTTTATAAACTAGATTGCACAATAGCACACAGTTTGGCAGAAAGGTCCCTCAAATGACTACCTTGAACATTTCATCCATTGTGCCTTATTTGCATGTATAAACACGCCAAACATAACTTGTACCAAAAAAAAAAAAAAAATCTGAAGTGTTAGGGCCATAGTTCATAATTCAAGAAACTACTCATTTGGGACTACAAGTTTTGGCACCACATACAGCATGAATCCCTCTGAAGGGATACTTGCTACTTCTGCAGCAACCTGGGAAGTGTTTTTGGAGAAAAGTTGGAAATCCACAAATGTTCTGCATCTGAGGCAAGCTGTGGGACCACATAAAAATGTAACATGAAATCCTTTGTAAAGAATGCATGTGTAGTGTAAAAATCTGTAGCCAGATGAGAGATGCCACTGGAAAGTAAATTTGTCCAAGCTTTTACTTTCCAAAAATAACTCTGAAAGAATATATGGCAAAGAAAGGAAACTGTAAAACTGGCATTCTATGTAACCAATATATCTGTTTAGGCTTGCCATTTAAATGGTCTGCTTGTAGTGTTACTTTCTACAAAGCATGATGGACTGATGGTGATAATTTCAAGTGGTCTTGTTTTTAACTTCTGTGTTTAAAGGCTGGAAGTTGATCTTGCCTCATCTATTATTCCCCTGAATGCTCCACTGAAGTTCATTGTCTTGAGTAGGAGTGCTGCCATTCATCACCCCATTTCATTCTCACACATAGTTTAAGGCTTCTTGAGGATTAAATTCAGTATTTTAAATATTAAAAAAATGAACAAGCACAGGAATCTGTCTAGTTCCAAACTCGGCACCTTGAGTATTGAGGAAAAAGAGAAACTAGTGGCCTTAACTTTGAAGTCAGTCACAGTAATTTCCAGATATCATGAAACCCAGGTAGTGTTCCAAAGCAACAAGCCTTTATCACAAACAAGAGATCCTCAGTAACAAAAATCAAAAGTTTTTAACTGTTAAACATGTCACCTTTTATATACTTAGACGAAGGTGTGGAAAATATACATATTTAATTTTAAACCAGCCTACTCATGGCAAACCATATAGAGAGGGCCATAAAAGTGCATTTTAGAGCAGCAGTTGGATCAAACATCCTTAACCGACTTAACATTTCTCTTTGGTAAAAACCTGCACGTTATCATTAATTAACAATACCCTCTATGTCTATGAAGGGTAAGAGGTCTGGAATCACAAGTAGACTTTGACCTTAACTTTGACCACCATATGTGTACTGTAGTAAGGAAATCTTTCTGCATAGCACACTTGATTAGCAAAGGCATTGCCTGTAGAGCAAAGCAGGTTATAACCCCTGTGTACTGTAGGATCATAGGTTACTAGGCTACGGCCCCAGGGCCCTTACAAGCCTAGCCAAGTTCAACCCATGTTCCCAAGGGTGTCTGGCTCAAGCAAACACTGCAGTCAGTACCCAGTTGCCACTGTCCAAGAGGGACACAGGTGGAACCCCCAGAGTTAACTTCTGGTTACCCATACAGTCCAAATTGCGCTTAAATAGGCCAACAAGGGGCTTTAACATGAATAGGAAGCTTGTTCCAAAGGTGGAACAACCTCAGACACAAATCTGTCCAAGTTCTGTTGATGCCCCATACCAGGTTAAGGCCCTTTGAGCGAGTGACCAGTGTGCCATTTTGACCTGCGAATGTGCAGCATTTCCATTAAAGCTGGATCAGAGATTGCCCTATATGCAAGGCACAGGGTACCTCTTAGCAGTCTGTATGACCCAGAGTAAAGTGACAATAATTTGTCTGTCCTCACAAGACAGATCTTGAAGACTGAATTTTCTTTGTAAGGAACTTTTCTGGTCTCTCCAATGGCTGCAGGTGTTTGGAAAGGAACATACCAAAGGGAGCTGAGGGAAGAGTACAGAGAAGTTTAACTTTACTTATGAGATGAACAATATAAAATGCCCTTTACCACTGTGAAGACAAGGTGATCAAAGTTAAGGTTGCTGTCAGTCTGTGCCGGTTGACGTTGGGCTTTAGAGTATTGCTGTGGCAGTTTGCAGGGACATCACAGTTGCTGAAGGGGGTGATGCATTTTTTATTGGGTTTGACAGTGACTTTGGCACCAATCATTAGTCTACTTAAGGCTTTCTTGAAGGATGTTGATCACTAGGGATTTCAATGACTTGCCAGATTGCAGTCATCAGCAAGTTGTCAGTCCTTTACTGCTACGAAGTGCACTTTGAAACTAGATTCCAAACAGTAGGGGTAACAGAACAGATTCCTGTGCATCACCACTGGTTACTGGTCTGGAGGAGGAGGAGTTCCCTATGTTGACCGTATGAGTTCTGTCAATGAGCCAGTTTACAAACCGACCTGACAGTATATGGGTTGATACCCAGCTGGGTGAGTTTATCAATGATGCCCGAGTGGGAGATTGTGTCAGAGGCCTTGGCTTAAGTGTAGGTAGGCCATATGTACAGATTTGCCCTAGTCTAGGTCTTTGACTCTCGAAGAAGTCCACCAAGTTTAACAGGCATAATTTCCCCTTGACAAAGCCAAACAGTGGGGTCGAGCATTTGGAGATTTCCTGTATCTTCTTTAATAAGGTACATGATTCGTTCCATGGCCTTGCAGATGAGGCTAGTCAGGCTAATGCACCTATAGTTCCCAGGGGTCTGTGGATGCATCGCTTTTGTGCAAAGGAATGAATGCTGTTTCTTCCTGCTAGGAAGAAGCCAGTGCTTAGCCTGTTATTGAAAAGCATGCTCATTGGTGATGCTGATTCCTGTCTTAACCTATATAGAACACAGCCTGGGATGTTATCTGGTCCCACAGAGGCTGTTTTGGCCTTGATGAGGGCATTTAAGACTTGCTCATGAAAGATACTAGGCGGGGGCTAGGTGTTGGGGATGCTTTGGGGTATATATGATAGGGACAGGGGAGTGAAGTGTTCACTGAACCAGTCAGCAGGTTTGCTATATCCACAGGTTCTAAGTATGTAGTACCATTGACGTACAAGTTCAGCGAAATCTGGCCTTTATTTTGGGGTTACGGATGTAACTAAAGAAACCTAGGTTGTCCTTGGCTAGGACAGCTGATTTGGATTTGTAGTTCGCTTTGGAGGACTTCACTGAGAGTCTTATTTACTTTAAGTTGAGGAGAATGTTTCCAATTTTGAGACCATTCCTTCCTACTCTGACAGCAGTTTTTCTCCTGTTGTATAGGCTATTAATGGCAGTTGTCCACCAGGCAGGTTTGTTCTTTGAAGATCTTGCTTTAGTTCTGTCAGATACGGCAGAGTCAATATAATTGTACAGGTGTTTGTATAAAGCATTGGTGTATGTAAGTCAGCATAGGTGTCTGTTCCATCAGTAGGGGGAGGGGTTTTGAAGCTATTTATGCTATCACATAAGAGGTAATTGTCCTTGGAGAATTTTTAATCTAGTTGCTAAGGGGGGGGTCTTGTTAGTTCTAGTATGACTGATATTTGGTCGTATCTCACCAGGAATGGACACACACTGGAGGTGGTGCAGTGATTTCCCCCATGTTGGTGAACACCAAGTCCAGGATGTTTGAGCACCTTGTTGGTGTCAACCAGCTGCCCCAGGGTATTGGGGTTAACTAAGTCCAGGAACCTTTGGGCAAGTGACTTAGAGCACATATAATTTACCAGGTCTATGGATGGGTAGTCACCCAAACCAGTGATGTTATGTTGTCCTATCTCGCCTTCATTCTTACAATGATGGGTTCGGAGCCGATCCTGTGCTCCAACTCGGCCGAATACACAGCTGAAAGACTCTAACTTGGCTCCTGGCAAGTAGGTATCCCATAATGCAGTGGTGTAACTCCTCGGATCTCGTTTGCCACTTTACGAGGTTGGATGTGCTCTTCTTGGCCGTGGCTAAGTTGTGAAAATTTTTTTCTACTTATTACTTTATTAGAATTTTTAATCTCTTTCTATATCGTAGTGGATGTTTTTCTGCATTGTAGTTACATAGCCTTCGAATTAGTATATCTAGATTGTTATAGCTATTATTCCCTTAGGTGCTGCCTTTGGCCATCATTTTCATAGGCCTTGCTGTATCCCTTGTAGTGGTTGTGTCTTGTATAGCTTAATAGTAGCTTGTTTAAGTTAGAGAGCTCTTCGCCTATTTTAGAGGGTTTGTAGTTTTCTGGGATTTAGGGCCATTTTAGTTGGAGGCCTTATTTTCTTCCCTTGTTTGTCTGTTTTTTTTCCTGTAGTTAGCTATATATATAGTAGTTTTAGTAATTAGAATTTCTTGTTATACTGTGGTCTTTTATGTCCAAAGACCCAACGGAGAGGGAACATAAGCCTTCAGGCTTCAAAAAATGCCAGAAGTGTTCACAAAATGTCTCACTGACTGTCATGTGTTTATTGCCTTGGAGCTATCCATTTACAAGGGAATTGTACATTGTCATTCCTTCAGTGCCAGGGTTTTACAAGAAAGAAATTGATCCTTAAGTGGCTTTTAAAGCCAACTTTTGAGGAAGCTAGCCACAGTTCTTCCTCTTATTCAAAAAAGGACAAACCTCAAAAGAGACCATCACCTGCTGCATCGGCTCATTTGGAGCCTCCAGTCAACTTACCTAAAATTGGTAAGGCTACTATCTCCTCGGTTCCACAGTCTTCTAAGCCATCTGAGGTTATCTTGATTGACAAGCTTGGTTCTTCGGCTGCAGTCTTCGGAGCCGCAAGATACCTCTTCTTGGAGCCAGTCTATGGAGATTTCACTAGTTTCCCCTAGACTGAGATCTCCCATTTTGCAAAGGTCTTGTTCTCAGTTCCTATTCTCCAGGTCTACCAGGAGCTTATCTGACGACGTGGTATGGGTGGTGTGCAGACTAAGTCGCCGGCGCTAACCAAATTATTTTTGGCTCAGACCCATTTGATTCCAGAGCCTACTATACCAATTGTACCCACTGTTCCTCCGAGCCAAACTTCGGAGCCGGAGTGCTTGGTACCACTTAATGTGGATCCATCTATTCAGAGACCCCCTTCGCTGATCACGGAGCAGACTTCTGCTCAGACACACTCATCGCCGTCCGGAGAGTCTGGGAGCAGAGGTTCCCTGGTCGGCCCCATGGGGGATTCTTGGCCCTGATCTTTTTTGCCAAGCCTACCCCTTGAGTCGTCGGCCCGGGTAAGCTCGGCTCCTACATCGGCATCTGGTCCGATCTCACTGGGTCCGGTGGGCTTCCTCTGTCTCCTCTAAGCTGAGGGAGTCTTCGGAGACGGTGGGATCTGCCTTTGAGCTGTGTGCTTTCTGCCCCTACAGCTCCACATAAGGATACCAGCACTCGTCCCCCTAAGGCACCAGCTACTGTGTCTGCACCACCCATTCCACATGACCGCAAAGATCCAGAGTCTCAGGATCCCCCATTGGGTGAACCCCTCTCTTCCAAGGCCTCCTCAGAATACCCTTCTAAGGAGCCCCTCAGAAGAGAACTTGTAAGAGGAAACATGTAGACTCTTCAGATGAGTCCAGCACTTCAGAGACTGACCTCAAGGAGTCAGAATGGTCCCCCCACGGTCGTCCTCTGATCTCATTCGCAGATATTCTAGAGATCCTGAAGCAGAGAGGCATCTGGCAGGCCATTACCCCTTCTGATGGGTAGTCAGTGTACCGCTGAAGGCTTTTGGATCTCAACCTTCAGCCTCCTGAATGTCTCAGCCGTTCGAGTTAATGGACTTGGTTGAATGTGTGGGAGTCACCTGACACATTGGAACCAGTCCCTCGGAGGTCAGACAAAATTATCAGCTCCTTCCGGAAAGGATTTCCTCACTAAGGGGGTACCTGTAGATGCTATGTTGGTGGCAGCAGCCACCAAGAAGGAACCTTCAGAGTCATCCTTATCAGTTCATCCTCCGAATAAAGACTCTCGAACGATGGGCAGATACGGGAAGCTTGTCTTTTAGTCAGCAACCTTTACTCTTCGCTGAACTACCTCACTCATTTCACAAGTATACAGAGATGATCTGAAAGAACTAGTAGATTCTCTACAAGGTACATTGTCTGCGGGGGTGAAGGAGGTCTCCGCCCAGCTATCCACCTTAAATTCCATCAACTCCTCCATGAGGTTGATCTCCTATGCAGCTGATGGAACGAGCAGGGCAGTGGGTTCCAGAGTTTCCCTTAGGCGCTCCTAGATGCGCTTGTGCAATTTTGCAGAGCTTTTTGTCTACTTTTACTAATGCCCTTTTTGACAGTTCATCACTCTTTGGACTCAAAGTAGGACACTCTCACCTGATGCAAGCAGGAAGGAAAAACTCTGCCATTGGAGTACGTTTTTTGTACCTTCAAGACCTTATCCTAAAGGTCAAGAGTGGGAAAATGTGGTTCAGAAGATCCCAGAGAGTTTACCAGGATGCAAAAGGTGATTCCTTCCCCAGGGGCAGAGGGAGAGGGTAATGGTAGATGCCACCCTAGAGGCAGAGGGGTGGCATGCAGAACCAGGGTGACAGGGATTCCATTCGCGGGCACCCTTATCAGTGCTCCTGCAAGGAGGCCCGACTGCTCTGGAGGCAGTCGGGGGTTATCTATGTACCCAGAAGCCTGGCAAACTACACGAGAGAAGTGGGTACTAAGAATAATATCCAGAGGATATTCCATTCCCTGTTCCTATCCTGTCCCACAGACCAGAATAATCCCAGATGTTCCACCCAATGTAAGGGAGCAAGCAACTATAGAGATTCAAAGGTTGCTGTACAAAAGTCATCCAAGAAGTCCCCACAGACCAAATAGGATTCTGAACTTACTCAAGATTGTTTTTGGTGCCAAAAAGAACAGGTGACTAGAGACCCATATTAGACCTAAGCAAATTAAACGAATCTGTCAAAAAGTTCTGAATGGTGACACTGCAGTCTATACTTCCCTTTTAAGGGAAAGATGATGATGTGCTCGATAGACCTTCAAGATGCTTACTACCACATAAAAATGGACAGGGCATCGAAAAGGTACTTCCCGTTGGGAGCCAGTCATCAGTTCTGATCTCATTACAGCCCCAGTGTTCACCAAGTGCATGGCAGTAGTCACTGCTCACCTGAGACATCTAGGATTCAGAGTGTTTCTCTATCTAGATGACTGGCTCCATGAGGATCCTTCCATGGCTGTTCTCCCAATGGTCACTACAAGAGCTTCCCATGTCTCGCCTGATCAGGATAATGGAGTTATGCAAAAACTATTTAAATGGTGCATACACTCCAGCCATGTGACCATAGGGGAGACCCTTTTTTCCACAACAACCCTTGGCTACGGTGACCACGGACGCTTCCCAGATTGGGGGGGGGCATTATCTGGGGAGAACAGTGCAAGGTATATGGCAAAAACACAAGGCTCACTTGCATAAAAATGTCCTAGAGATGAGAGCAGTGCTTTTGTTGCAAGCACTTCACGACTCTCTCCCACT